>NC_057800.1:508908380-509059816 GCF_018294505.1 Triticum aestivum | reverse complement strand
CACGCCGCAGCGCCTCGCGCCTGCCTCCTCCGCTTGGCGCAGCTGCCCCGCGCGGCCCACCTCGCGAGCGGGAGTGGAAGAGCCCGCCGCCGCCGACACCACACGGGCTTTGCCCGGGCGACGCTCGCCGGCGGCGGCGGGGGAGGAGGGGAGGATGGGTGGTGGCGGTGCCCGACGGCTAGGGTTAGCGCCCGGGCCGCTCGCGGGGAGCGACACGGGGCTCGGTTTTCTGGGGGTGGTGGTCCCTTCAGACATCACTGCACATACCTAAGCGATACTGCCGCTCAGGACTCTGGTAGTACCAGCTAAAATAAATAGCCGGTACTGTCATAGCAGTACCTCTCTAGTAACGTGGGCAAACACAGTGGGGAATTAGCCCACTACGTTAGTTTGCCCGATACCTGGCCCGGTAATTCCACTCCAATAGGGAAGCGTTACTCCCAGTCAAGTGGACGATACCACTGTCCCACTGATAGAGCTGCAGTACGCATGCCCAAGTCGTGCAACTGCTACGGACACCGACTGTAAATACAATAGCCGGTATTTCTGTGGTACTGTTGCTCTAGTACCGCTGCCAAAATAGTAGGGAATCATCCCACTGCAGTAGTTGGTGCGGTACTTGGTCTGATAATGCCGCTCCAGCAGGGGAGTGGTACTACTGGCCTAGCACGCGGTACTAGCAGCCTAGAGCAGTCAGCAGAAGTATTGCTCCCACAAGGGGAGCGGTACTACCGACTACCACTACGGTACTACGGGGTAGTAAGCTGAATTTGAAGCTCTCCTCGAAAATGTGGGAAGGTAATGTGAGTGTAAATAATGTTTTGTGTACATGATGTGATTCCACCCATACCTTATAACACAGATCCTCTTTTAATAGTACGGTTTTTCTACAATTCAAAGAAAGTAAAATTGTCGGAAACATTGTCTTCGTTCTTTTCCTTTCAGAGGAACTTAACCGTATTGTGCCACTTTCGAATACATATGAGTAGCTCAAGCACATGGTTAGTCCGCAAATTACCTTGTCATCAATACCAAAATTACTTAGGAAGAGAAATGCCCTTTCATCTAGGAAATGAGAACTGAAGTGTACGAGACTCTAAATACACCGTTCGGTTGGGAGGGTTGGGAATTGAGAAGATATTACGCATGAGAATTGAAAAGGAATTGTTTTAGTGAGTCTATGTTAACCTTTCATCAAAACTTAACTCATTTTTCCTTATCTAGTCACCCATGAATTCCCATGAACCAAACAATGAAATAAAGTTTCAATGAAAGGTTAGGAATAAATTGACCCATCCTATGTCTAACTAGAATGATTAACGTTGCATAATTACGTCTAACTAGAATAATTGCCCTTACATTACAATGGAGTATAAATATTCTAGGGCGTTAGCCCATGATTTATATGCCCATATTAATGTGATTGTGTGAATAAGTGTTACTCCCTCCATTCCATAATGTAGTGTGCCCATGCTTTTCGAGATTTAGCTTTGGCCATAAATTTAACCAACATGGCGACTGCAGTGGGAGCATGACAGATACATTTGAATTCGTATTTGAAAGAAGTTTTCAAAGGTATGATTTTTCAATAAAATGATTTATGTATTATTGGTTTAATTTATGGCCAAAGTTGAATATCGAAAAAAGTAGGCGCACTATAGTATGAAATGGATGGAGTACCAAATAAAATCATGCTTGTGATTAGTTTGCCCAAATAATTCTAAGATACTATTGGTAAACATGTACCGGCTTACCAATGAAAGCATAATTTTATTGGGCAAGTTAACAAAAGATGTGGCAGTTAAGCCAGTTTTCAAGGAAAAACCATGAAATAACCAAAGGCAAAAAGATTGAAAACAAATCAAAACTGAGAGAAAGATGGGGATCGAGAAAAATGAATGTGGGCGACATATAAGTATAATCCCCAATCCTAATACTAATCTGGTCCGTAATACTTTCATACCATCAAAATTGACGCATCTCTCCTTGCCTCTTCCCCAAGAAGCTACTCCAATGCAACTAGGGTTTCTGCTCCTCCCGTCGGCGCCGCCGTCGGTTCGCTCTATCTTCGATGGCCTTTAGGCCATGGAGGTGTGGAGGACCCCAACCCCTCGCCGGCGGAAGGGATCCGACTCTCATTCTTGTTTGGTTCATCGTCCCAAGTTCAAGATGTTGTTTCCATGTGAAGAATTCCACTAGCTGGGCATGTTGGTACCTTTGTTGGCGTTGTGTGGCGACAATGATGTCCCCTAGTAGGAATAATGCCTCTCGCGTCGACGGTGCATCTGGCATCAACGGTGCATCTGGCATCGTTGGAGAACGTGCAGTGGTGTGTCTTCGTCGGATCTCATGAGATTTGGCCAGCGATGGTCTTCGGTGGATCTATTTGAATCCAGTATTCGTTCATTTTCGGTCGTGTGTCTACATGTTAGATCATTCCAATCTACGCTTCTCGTCATCGGCAATGGTTATTGTTCTAGTGCGTTGGTCCTGTAGGGCCTTAACACAACGACTTCTTGATTGTCTACTACAACAAAATTTGCTTGACTCCGACAAGGTAGGGGTGATGATGGCAGCGTGCCTTCGTCTCACTTCAGTGCTTATAGTCGTCACTAGGTTCCACAGATATGGTTGTATTCTTTTCTTTTACTTCTGATGTTTTCTTTATTTTGCAAGAAAACTTTTGATTTGTTCATCCTGCCATGGCAGTACAAAGAACACGGAAATAAACAAAATTACATCCATGCGCGTAGACCACCTAGTGATAACTACAACCATTGGAGCGAGTTGAAGGCGCGCTGCCGACATTGCCGCTCTCTCGCCGAAGTCAGGCCAAACTTGTTGTAGTAAACAGTCAAAAAGTCACCGTGCTAAGGCCCCATAGGACCTACACATCAAAACAACAACCACCGCCGATGAAGAGAAATAAGTATCGAAAGGATCTAACTTGTAGACACACGGACGAAGATGAACAAAAACTGGATCCAAGGAGATCCATCGAAGACCATCACCGACCGAATCCCGCGAGATCCGCCATAGATACACCTCCATACGCCCTCCGATGATGTTACACACATCACCGAAACGGGGACTAGACAGTGAAAACCTTATTTCTCCTTCAAGAAGCCGTCACCACCATGTCTTCTTGAGTAGGAAACAAACCATAAACAAACTCACAAAACACCTAAAAAACTTCGACACGGGGTCCACCGTGCCTCGATGGCTCTAGAGCCACCGGAGATGGAACTCTAAGCTATGTCTGAGCCTTTCAATAAACAGAAAAATAATTAGCTTGTCCTAGTGGAGTGAGGCGTTTTGGAGGCCGAGCTCCATGTAGCCCTTTATTTTTTGAAAAATTCAAAATTCAATTTTTTGGTTTCAAAAACATCTGAAAAAAATGTAAGCATACAAAGATGAAATGTGTATGTCTGTAAAAGCGACAAATTCATTAACCTTGAGGATAAATAGTATCATGTGTTAAAAAGCCTCATATTTGTCCTTTTTACACAGCCCTCATTTCAACGTATTTTGTTCTGAAAATTTACACACATGTACATCATGCCTTCATCTACATGTGTATTTTTTATATGATTTTTTGAAATATAGAAATATGAATTTTAATGAAATTTGAAAAATGTTTTTGGAGGCCTTCATGGAGCTCGGCCTCCAAAACGCATTTTTGGTCCTAGTGTCTCTATAATGTCACAACAGGCTGAAAGTCTTTTCGGCAAAATTAATAAAAAAATATTAAGATACAACTGCCTGGATACTCCGTACTTTCATTCACCTTACCAGGTACTCTCTCCATTTCACAATGTAGTGCCTTTTCTATCCACGTGCTTCAACTTTGACTGTAAATTTAACTACCAAGACCGGTTGCGGCGGGGGTAAAAATTATATCAGTGAATTCGTATTTGAAAGAAGTTTTCAATTATATAATTTTTTCTCCCGCCACAGTTGGTCTTGTTGGTTAAATTTATGATCAAAATTGAATTTTGAAAATCACAGCCGCACTATATTTTAGAATGGAGGGAGTACTATCGACGAGATAGCAGTGGGTTGGAGGCAGGCAGGCTGGAGACTGGCGCGCACGACAAGAGGCAACGACGCACAACGTGGGAGCCAACAAACAGACAGGACGCGAATAATAATCTGGGAAGCAAAGAGATGGACAAGAACGAAAGAAAGAAAGATAACAAGGATACTGGCGGACAGCTAGGCCCGAGCCGGTCATCAATAGTGTAATCGACAAAAATCATTCCAACTAAAAGATTTCGCCCTCCTTCCTTTGCGCGTCCCACCTGTCCCGGCGCGGGCCCACCGCACGTCTCCTCCTCCGTCCACCCCCTCTCTCTTTCGCGCCCGCCGCCGGCCACCGTCACCGTCACCCCCTTGGAGGATCTCCCCGGGAGGGGAGGGAGGCCTCAAACCGGCGAACGCCGACCATCCTCCTGTTCGTTTCTCCATTTAAAAGCGGGTAAGGCCAGGAGGCTTCCGCTGACTCCCTCTGAATTTTACTCCGTTTAAAAGCATTTCGCTGTATCAACCTTCGAGATTCTCGACCTGGCTGGTTTAATGTTAAGTACCCTCAGCAGCGAGAGAAAAGAAGGAGGCGATTTTTGCTGCAATCGCATTTGGCGTCGCCGAGGATGCCTGATTGCAATTGGTTTATAAAAATGTCAAATGGGGTGGGAGCATAAATTATTGACATCTGTGATGATGAGCACGAAAGGATTTCTGCAATTTTAAAAAAGGCTAGGCGTCGAGCCCGTCGCCGGCGACGACGAGGCTCCTCGCGTGGGCTGCGGAGCCCCTGTCATGGCCCTCGACAGCGACCGTCCTGTCCGATTCTTTAATCCCGACCCGGTATCCCAGCGCGGAATCGTCTGACAGATGGCCGTGGAATTCTTCCGCCCCATTTTTCCTCCAAGAAAACGCAATCTTAGACATTGGGGGATTGAAGCGCCATTAAAAATTTACTATCTTCCCTTGTCTGCTGCTCTGAATATTATACTACGAGTACTAGTGTATTTTTTCTCTCTAGCTCTAGCTGTGTTGTCCTTGTTGATTTTCTCCGGCTACTACTACTTGTTCCTCCCAGAACGGACGACCGCTGTTTCCCTCTCCCCGCCTCCGTCTTCCTCCCCTCGTCTTCTCCATCTCCCCGGCTCGAATCGCGTGCGGCGTAAGCGAAATTGGCAGAGGCGAATCGCCATCGCCAGGCAAAAAGCCAAAGCCGCTCCTTTGCTTTTCGAGCGACGCAAGCTTCCTCTGCTCCCCCCACGTTTGTGAGCTGTTTTCTGTCTGTGCCTTTCTTGCAGGCGGCCGCAGGAGCGGGAGCGTGTCGTCAGGCTTTGCTCTGCTGCCGTGCCAACAAGGGTAAAAGGTAGGCGCCGCGCCACGCCATGGGCGCCCCTCGCGCCTGACCATGCACTCCAGGCTGCTCAAGAGGCTCGCCAAGAGGATCATGTGAGCCGCCGCGCGCCTGCGGAAATGTGGGAGATGGACGCGCTGCTCTACTGCGCGGTCGTCGCGCTGGCGCTTCACTGCGTCGGCTGTGGCTGCTCCGCGATCAACCTTGAAGGTAGGGGCAGGCAGCTCGCCGGTGTTGTTTTCTTTTTTGGTGCTTTTGGGGGTTGAGCTCTTGGGGTTCTGGTGTGGCTGATCGATTGGGTCTTTTGGTGTTGGTGCTGCAGGCTCAGCGCTGCTCAAGTTCCAGTCGAGGGTGCAGGAGGATCCGCATGGCGCCATGGCAGGCTGGAGCGCGCGGGACGCCGACCCTTGCGGTTGGAACGGCGTCCGCTGCGCCGATGACAGGGTTGTGATGCTGTGAGTTGGATGATTTCCTCTTTGTTTTCTTCTCCTCAATGTTTAGTAGTGGCTCATGAGTCTTACGCATTTGGAAAATGGAAATGCAGTTCATCTTCTGTTTAACGGGTCTTCCATTTGACTGTATCTTTCTCTCTTCACGAATCAAGAGTAGTTTTAGTTGATTTGTTGTAAAATGGATGCTGCATCGGCAACTGCCCCTTTTATTCCTAGTTTTCTCCTTCACAGTTATCGTGGTTTGACTTTCTTGAGTACTAAGTGCATCAATTGAGGCTATTGAGTTACTGCCAACACAAGCATGTCTCCACTTTGTGTAGCAATTCAGAGAAGGTAGACTTGAGCATAGAGAGTTAGAGACTCAATCTTCAATGGACTAGATATTATGAAGGATTTTAGGAGTGCATTCGTATTTTGCTTTTCTATTAGTTAGAAAAATTAGTACTCCTAAAGTATTTCATTTTTAGGAGTACCTTTTTTGGGCTGAATAAGGAAAATGAAATATTATACATAAATGACCAACTCTGGTTTCTTTGGTAAATACTGAATATATACTCTTGAAAAATTAGTACTCCTAAAATATACTTCTTTGGGCTGAATAAGGAGCAACTCTCAAGGATTTTTTTTTCTTGCCTATCTTGAATTTACCATGGATGCATTGTTCGCAAATTCCCAGAAAATGTTTTCTTTGGTAGCTAGAAGCCATTTCACAAGCTTATATGAAGCTTTAACACAATCAGAAATCTGGTTATTAGAACTACGTGTTCATTTCACCAACACGAACAAGTCGCTACAGCTAAGTAGTATAGCCTTATCCCAATATCCTAGATTTTCGCGTGCGACCAGTCTCCAAGATTTTACCTCCTATTATTTGGAGAAGATGCAAAAGTTCTTCACATCTTTTCATTATGAAGAGAATCAATGTTTATACGATGATACCGCCAAGTTGAGCAAAAAAAGAAAAGAAATTGCAGTCCCCGAAAAAAGAAGGAACACTAGAAAAATTTCTCACGGTGGTTTGTGCAGCCTATATTTTAAGGCATGCCGCTGTCTGTCTGCCCCTGCCTCCGCCTTCATCTTCTTCAGTACCGTGCCCATGTTGCAAAAAGAGAGCGGGAAAGAGAGAGATGATACTTGTTTGAAAGCAAAGGTGGCATTTCTTGTCATACTTCTGCAGACCCTGATACCTAGTTTTAACCAGGCTAAGAAATGTGCTCGCTTGATCTTACCACCGAACTAGATATATGAGCATTTTCATGTAAGCGAAACATGATGGCCAGAACCCCTCAGGATATGTTGCTCTGGTGCCAAGTTGACTTCCATACACCAACCACCTCATCTAGAAGTTTACCTTATCAAGGAAATTGTTTGTTTTCTACTCAGTTACTTATGAAGCATTTACCACATCATCGCTACTTGTTTTCATATTTTAGATGAAAGGTTTATGGCAGCCCTCCTTCATAGAATGTTTAAATAGAATCCGGTGTTTTTCAAGATGATTCTGTTTTGCATTCAAGATTATCTTTTAATTCCTGCGGGGTACCACAACTTTACCAAATAAATATTTAAGAGATTGCATTTGGTGACCACTGTTGTTCTATTTCAGTATTTTTCATGGGTTCTGACTTGATTTATCATCTTAAGGATTGTACTTACTGTGAACTATACTCTTGCAGGAACCTAAAAGATCTCTCATTAAGAGGTACCCTGGGTCCAGAATTAGGAAGTCTTGGTCATCTGCAGGCTCTGTAAGTATACAGTTTTTTATTTATGCTTTCACAACAAATATAAATTGCTTAGCATGAACAACAATATATTGGTACTTTCGCTAATCTATCTCTTTGCAATATGATAAGGAGATAAATAGGTAATTCTGTAGTGGTTGCTGCTTTGTCTTGCCTTCATAAGTTTCCTGCTGGATATGAGTATCTAAACAAAGTCAATTTGCTTAAAAAATGTCAACCAACCATCAGTTAAGACATTTCAAGTGTATATATCTAACCAACCGACGATTGTTAGGTTCCATCCTTTATACTCCCTCCGTTCCATAATGTAGTGTATATAGATTTTCTGGTAAGTCAAACTTTGACCAAGTTTATAAAGAAAACCTTTTAGAACTACAATACCAAATATATATAATATGAAAATACATCTTGTGTTGTATCTCTAATGACATGCATTTGGTATTCTAGATGTATATCTTTTTCTCTACAAACTTGGTCAAAGTTTGTAAAGTTTTACTTTAAAAAAGTAGTGGTTTTTCTACACCCACCCTTGGTGCACCCAAGATGCACCCACACAAGAAAACATACCAAAACATTTTGAAAAAATCTGAAACTTTGTGGGAATGATCATCAACAAATTTTAGAGAGGCTTGCAAATTTTCGTGGTCAAATGACATCCGAGGAGCTCTATACAAAAAAGACAAAATTGCTCAAAATTACTCAAAATGTACGTGCACTGTTTGACAAAAATTTGTAATTTTGTCTTTTTTGTATAGAGCTCCTCGGATGTCATTTGACCAACAAACTTGGCAAGCCTCTCTAACATTTGTTGATGATCCTTTCCACAAAGTTTCAGATTTTTCGAAATTTTTTGGTATATTTTCTTGCGTGGGTGCACCGTGGGAGCACCGAGGTGGGGTTCAGCCACTACTTTCCCTTAAAGAGAAAAATCTATACGCACTACATTGTGGAACGGAGGGTAGAATAAATAATGTGTGCATAT
Source organism: Triticum aestivum (assembly GCF_018294505.1). Taxonomy (NCBI): domain Eukaryota; kingdom Viridiplantae; phylum Streptophyta; class Magnoliopsida; order Poales; family Poaceae; genus Triticum; species Triticum aestivum. Next base: position 509,051,263 of record NC_057800.1, on the reverse strand, counting down.
CAGCTTACCTCTGCGGATCAAATATGAGACAAAATCACAGAAATCTCTGTCATGTCGATTTTACTCAGTAGCATAAAAGACGCCCATCTGTCAATCAAGCACTTGTTCCTTAACAAACTGCTTTTTGCAACTTGTGATATTCTAATTTTACTTTGCATGCGACTATAACATTTGCTGCAACCATTACAATGTTTTGATTTCTTGTTGTGTCTTCTTGCAGTATATTATCCAACAATTTGTTTAGTGGACTGATACCTAAGGAAATTGGTGCACTCGCAACGTTGGAGATATTGGACCTAAGTTATAACAACTTGACTGGGGAAGTTCCACAGAAGATAGCAGAAATTGCATCACTTAAGCATTTGTAGGTCATCTGACTGATTAACATTGTGAAATGTTTGATCAACAAGCCAAATTTCATGATACGATGTCTCTTGTTCGACAGATTGCTTTCCAACAACAGATTTCAGTGGCCCGTAGTCCAAAATTCCCATGGGAACTTTGATCAGGAAGCTGATTTTGACATATATGATCATCTCGGGAGGGGTAATTTGAATCAAAGAGCTGATGATGGGTAAGGAAACTAGGATTTTCATCAATTCTCGTTTAGTTATCATCATTTTTTTTCTATAACCTATTTAGGAAAAGGATTTATCAGCTGATGATATCTGTTTTTGAATATGGACCTTTGTAGGTTCAAGTCTGGTTCTTCCACAGAGGAGAAAAAAAAAGACACTAGCAATCTCTCCGGTAAGCTAGGGTACTGCTATGCAAGTTCAGTTTTGCTCTTAAATACATCAGCTGGTACCATAACATGCCTTCTTACTTTCCCCAGCACGTCTTCCTACACAAATTGCAGCAAGAAACCCAGCTGCACAGGTTAGTAGGCGCAGACTACTTCAGGATAGCAATCTTGCTGCGCCTCCTTTCGCAAATGCTCCTCTTCCACCCTCGGTTCCTGTTCCTTCTACGGGGAGTGGATCGTTTTCAGCATTTAGTCCCAAAGCACCCGCACCTGCTGTAAATCCTCCAGTTACTCCACCCAAGTCTCCTGATACTCCTTCGGAAGCAGGGTCAACAAGATCTATGAAGTGGTTGTATGCAATTCTGATTCCATCAATTGCTCTGTTGCTTATTATCATTGCATGCATGCTTTTGCTATGCCGCAATAAGTCGGTGGCAACAATAGGTCCATGGAAGACTGGACTCAGTGGCCAGCTGCAGAAGGCATTTGTGACAGGTAAACATTCTGTTTGCTATCTTGTAAAAGGCCTGCTTGATTTTGCCTCTTACTTGGGCATCTTTGACAAGTTTTGCTCTCCTGATGTACCGCAGGAGTACCCAAGCTGCAACGCTCAGAGCTGGAAGGTGCTTGTGAGGACTTCAGTAACATTGTGGCAACCTATCCACACTACACTGTTTACAAGGGAACCTTATCAAGTGGAGTTGAGATAGCAGTTGTATCAACTGTGCTTGCGTCCAGCAAAGATTGGTCAAAGCATTCCGAGGGGAGATTCCGGAAAAAGGTAATTCAGTGTCACTTATAAGAGGAATAGCCCATGCTGTTGCTACAATTTGCAATGTGGGTCTGAAACAAAACAATTTCTTCTAACTTGTTTTTTTGAACACATAGATAGACTCGCTCTCAAGAATTAATCATAAGAACTTCATCAACTTGCTTGGGTACTGCGAGGAGGAGGAGCCTTTCATGAGGATGATGGTGTTAGAATACGCAGCCAATGGGACACTCTATGAGCATCTCCACGGTAAGAGCTCCTACTGTCAGAATGCTTCCTTTTTAGTCTTTGTGCTCAAATTAAAATGTTTTGCTTTGCCTTTTGCAGTTGAGGGATTTGATCATATTGATTGGAATGGTAGGATGAGAATAATTATGGGAGTAGCATACTGCATGCAGTACATGCATGAGCTCAAGCCTTGTATAACACACTCTGAGCTACAGTCAAGTGCCATATTGTTATCCGAGGATGGAGCTGCAAAGGTACATGATTATGAATTTCACAACTTCTATTTATTTGATATTCAAAGGAAATTCCATAAGAGGTCGTTTGGTAGCCATCATTTTGAGCCGGAATCATGGAATTCATTTGTGATTCCATACCCAACCTGTTTGGCTATCATGGAATTGGACATGTCATTCATTTGGAATTGCAGCAAATGCCTATTGGACGTTATGTCAATTCCTATCCATAACCCTGTCATTCCACTTGCCAAATGAAATGAAATGAAATGATGGGTGCCAAACGAGAACTGTATTTGTAGACAAATTTCTGGTAATATCAAAAGAAGAAATTAAAGCACACAACTGTTACTTCATCATTCTAAACCCCTTTTCTGGACATTATGCAAAAAAAGACAAACATAAATTACATGCAACTTGTTCTAAACCCCTGCAACTAAACAAGGTGAAGTACCGTCCAGTTCATATGATTTTTTTTTCTGGGGTGTGCATGTGCGCTCTTTGTATTAGAGTTAATTTTGAACAAATTGTAATAAGATCAGGCATGAGGACACCATATTATGTTTCTGCTCCTAAAACCGAGCCTTTTCACAGATAGCCGACATGAGTGTTTGGCAAGAAGTAATTTCCAAAGAAAAGATGCCCAAGAATGACGACGCCAGTGAACACCATGAGCCAGTACGTGCTGATCCAGCTGGGAATGTATGTAGTTTTGGTCTACTCATGCTGGAAATCATGTCAGGAAAGCCTCCAGATTCTGAACACGAGGGCTCTCTTGCGAACTTAGTAAGCATGACAAAGACACTGAATACTTAAACTTACATAATACACAAAAATGGCATATATAAGTAACAATCTATGTCATATTTTTTTCTCACAGGCTATGGAGTGCATTAAGGATGACCGGAGTATATCCTGTTTGCTTGACCCTACCTTGACGACTCACAAAGAAAACGATCTAGATATCATTTGCGAGTTGATTGAGGACTGCATCCAGAGCGATCCGAAAAAGAGACCAAGTATGAGAGAGGTCACCACTAAATTGCGAGAAGTGCTAGCGATTTCACCAGAGGCAGCAACGCCGAGGTTATCTCCGCTTTGGTGGGCAGAGCTTGAGATACTTTCAGTTGAATCCTAGGAAGAAACATGTTGATATGGTATGGTTCTTGCAGCAACACTGAGGTCCTGTGCGTACTGTCTTGCAATCTTGTACATCTTTGTTGCGAGTTTCTGCTTTTCTGGCGATTTCGGTGTATATGCGTGGTACCTCCTCCCCCGCCTCATAAAATCAAAATTTCCGGGTTATTCTTGTTTCTTCTCGAGTTTTCTCTGTCTGGTGAATGTACATGGTGATGGTGTGAAACTGTGAATGTACAATGATTCAGGTCATCCTAGAATGGATTGTAATCAGGAAATGCGTGATTGTGTAATGTACCATGGGGTTTACAGAAATATTCTTTATTTTTTTTTAAAGGAAGAGACAGCAATTAGTATGGTGAATGGACTATACAGTCCTCTTTGTTAGACTGGTAGTACTTTGTACTCATTTCTCGTTTCCCAAGTACTACTTCATATATAGAAATACCATAATTCTGGGAAAGGGCCGCTTTAATTATCTGTAACACCACAAATGGTGGCTGACAGTGTCAAGTTTTGAACTAAAACCACGACAAATATTTTAAAACGGAGAGGGTATTTGAGAGGCACTATTTCTCTTGGTCTTCGTATCAGATCCGAGTCTACTTCGGTCAGTGCCTTCTTTTAGGGCGGGATGTCCTGATGACAGGCTACTGTTCTCGGCCAAGTACATAAAGCTGAATATGAAACCTTGCAAATGCAAATGCTTGGTGAATTGGGTGTGCAGTAGCCAACAGCTGCTTGTTTGTGATGTGATAATATTGAAGCTACGTACCTCTCCACTAATCCTTGTTCCATGCGAGGACAAAATATAATAAGGTGGATTATCACTTTGTTCGCGAGAGGGTGCACAAAAGCTTCTAGATGTGTGGTATGTTTGGCTTTATGGAGTCTCTTGCGGCACGACGTCTGGAAACATTTCGACACAGTGTTAACCTGGACAAGTTAGAGCATCTCTAGCCCTTGTCGTATGCTTTAATCCCCTAGACCCCCCTCCCCCCCTCTCCTTTAATCCCCTAAAATTGAAAGATTAAACTGTTGTGCACCTGGTCATTCCCTCAAAACTTAATCCTACAAAAAATCTTTTGCTATTTCTTTCAAACGTTTGCACAAACATTCCAAACAAATGCATCACATTTCAACAAAAACTTAAACAATTCAAATGCACCACGTCATAATTCAACTACGAACATAAACATACTTCATCCAATCCAACAAATAACTAACATAAACACATTTAGCCAAAAGGCACCGAATTCAACAAGTTCATTTCAAAAAACCAGCACATGGTGCATCATAAGCCATCATCAAACCACAATCCAATCATGCACTCCCAACATCATCGTCGGCATCACCACCAGCTGTTGGAAATATGCCCTAGAGACAACAATAAAGTTGTTATGAATTGCATTGGTTCATATATTTCTATTCTATAAGTGTTGAGATTTTATGGCGTTTTGTGAGTTGTTGTAACACTTCACTTTGATTTTCAATAAGGGGCGCTTTATTACTTAAAAGGTTTAAGCATTACACCCGGCCTCTGCATAACTAAGATGCACACAGCCAAACAAGGTCCTCTCACAAAAACAAAAAAAGAGAGGCAAAATACAAGAAACATGTAGAGTCTGTATAACGCCTAAACCGGAGGGGGGCCAACCCTAAAGAAACACTTCACTTTGATATATCATTTTAATGAGGAATGGGTGAATGCAGTTAAGCGTAACGATCAAGGGGTAGAATGTTGGTTTGATCTAACAGATTAAACAAGTCCAAAAACAACGTTACATGGGAGGGGCCACGCACTAATGTACGTGCCTCTCCACCCTAACTGATGCGCCTTGGGCTGGGGCACCTAAACCAAATTATGGTTTAGGTCCCCTGTCACCAACGCTATTTAATAAAGGGAGAGAGCTAATCACCTGCACTACTCTCAATTCAAGTACGGCTCACTCTTCTCCCCCGCATTCTTAAAAACCATATCCGATCCAAGGGGGCGCTCCAGCGACGGGTAATTCTAGCCTACACACTGTCGTTCCTAGACAGTGTCGGCGGCGGCCTGTGGTGATTAGAATGTCCAGGAGATTGACTACGTCGACCACACCTTCGCTCAACCTTGCTTGCAACGAGCAGGTGATCATGTCGACCTCCATGACTAGTATTGCACCACTAAACCCTCTCTGTTTATGTCAGTAGGTGTTGTAGACATGGTGAGATCATGTTCATGATTAGTGTAACCACACTTTAGATCTAACAGTTTCAACCTCCTTTTTTTAGAAAAGAAAGAAAGAAAGAAAGAAAACAATCAAGGCAAAAGAAGGCATGCACACTGCCTACATCTAAGGGAGGAAAAAATAGTATGTTGCTTATATTTGGTGTGGCCAAACAATGGCGCATCGATGATCGGCCATGCCATCTTTGGCTCGCTCCCCAACAAAACCACGGCCCCCACCGCGACGGGAGAAGGCAGCCAACCAGCCACACTCGCGCGCACACGCTTCAGCCGGTCGTACGTCGGGGGAGAGGCCACACACAAGGTCGCAACACCATCCAAGGCCTTCCCCCGCATGCACGCCGGCGAAGCGGCCGGCGTCCTCGTCAAAAACCAAACCCCCCGTCGAACACAAACGCCCGTGCACCAGTCGAGCGGCCCAGCTTCCCTCATACCTGCGTGCCTCGATCTCGCCACACCCTGAACAGAGCCTCGACGGATTCCTACCGAGTTGCCGGGTCATGACGTTCAGTCCGTCCCTCTCGTCATCCTTCTCCTCCTCCTCCTCCCGGTTGCTGCGGTCGTCGTCGTCGTCATTGTCCTCGCAGTGCAGCACCAGCGGCAGGCGGAGCATGGACGAGGAAGCGGAGGCCGTCGTCCCGCCACTGCCGCCGATGCCGAAGCTGTCGAGGAGCCACGGGTCCAGGGCCGCGCGGGGACGGCACCTTGAACTCCCGCCAAAGAACGCCGCCCGGGACGTCGGGCCGCCTTCAGGTTTGATATTTGGTTTCCATGTGTTGTTGGCTGCTGGCCGTGGCAGTTGGTTCGTAGTTGCATAAGTTTTGACGTGGCTGCCGTATTGGGATGCAGAAATGGATTTGATGAAAGAGAGATTCGCCAAGCTGCTGCTCGGGGAGGACATGTCCGGCACCGGGAAAGGTGTCTCCTCGGCTCTCGCTCTCTCCAATTCCATCACAAACCTTGCAGGTAAAGTTAACGAGTGTACATGCAACAGTACTCTGTCGATCTCTTGTTCTGTTCCTGTTCCTTCCCTCTCCATGACATTGTTCCTCCCTCCTTCATGATGAAATTGGGCAACCGATTTTGCAGCCTCCGTGTTCGGGGAGCAGCGCCGCCTAGAGCCCATGTCGGCCGACCGAAAAGCGCGATGGAAGAAGGAGATCGGCTGGCTTCTGTCAGTCACCGATCACATCGTCGAATTCGTTCCGTTGCAACAGGTGTCCGAGGATGGCACCAGCATGGAGGTCACTCACTGTCTCACACCCACTAACACCAATAGGCTTTTCTAGCACTCATCACAAACGTTGCAACTTTTATCACACGCATGCAGGTGATGGGCACCCAGCTACGCAGGGACATTCTCATGAACATCCCCGCCTTGCGAAAACTCGACGCGATGCTCCTCGTACGCAAATTCTTAGGATCTTCATTCCGCGATCCTTTTCAACAAATTCCCGAGTCAAAGTTGATGTTTTGTGTATCTGGAACAGGGGTATCTTGACAACTTCAAGGACGAACAAGAGTACTGGTACGTGTCGAAAAACGCCAACGAGAGCGAGAAGGGTGATGCACCGAGAGACGGCGAGAAATGGTGGATCCCAACGGTGAGAGTCCCTCCCGAGGGTCTGTCCGACCAGTCGAGGAAGTGGCTCCAGCACCAGAAGGACATTGTCGGGCAAGTCCTCAAGGCAGCCATGGCCATCAATGCAAATGTCCTTGCACAGATGGAGATCCCAGAAGAATACATCGAGGCTCTACCCAAGGTTCACCTAATTCTAATAGATCCAATATATTTTCCCAAAATGTAGTACTCTCTCCAATCCAAAAAAGAAGTGTGGCTTTAGTTCAAATTTGAACTAAAGCTGGACTAGAGCCACAACACTTTCTTTTGGATCGGAGGGAGTATTAATGTAGTAGTATAATTCTTCGGACAGAAAGAAATTCTAAGGCTAATCAAACAGAGTGGCTGCTTCTCTTGCAGAATGGGAGGGAAAGTCTCGGAGACTCCATATACAGAACCATAACCGATGATTATTTTGACCCCAACGGACTCATGGACTCCGTAGACCTATCGACGGAACACAAGATCGTCGATCTCAAGGACAGAATCGAGGCCTCCGTTGTCATCTGGCAGAGGAAACTCTGCAACAAGCTGTCATGGGGCCCCGGCATCAGCTTGGAGAAACGCGAGCAATTCGAGGAGCGCGCACAGACCGTCCTGCTCATCCTCAAGCACAAGTTCCCTGGATCTGGCCAGTCATCGCTTGAAATAAGCAAGATCCAATACAACAAGGTACCACTTAGTACATAGAGAAGCAGCAATGTTTCAGTTGCTTTCCGGACATGCTGCAGTGCTTTTTTTTTAGCTGCATGCTGCAGTACGTGTTTCCTATTCAATGTGCTCTTCTCTTTCAGGATGTTGGGTTTGCCATCTTGGAGAGCTACTCCAGGGCTCTCGAGAGCTTGGCGTTCGCGGTTCTGTCACGGATCGAGGACGTCCTCTATGCTGACACCATCGCTCGGGATCCGAGGCGCTTGAAATCGAGGCGGCGGCCTAGTTTAGAGGACGACAGCACTGAGTCTCTCGCCGTCGATGCCACGGAGGCCACTTCGGCCAAGTCCAGCGATTCATTTTGCTGGCAAGAGCTCGAGGACAGGAGCCTGGATTCCGGCAGTGGCAAGTTGAAGAAGATCCCCCGTATCGGCAGGAGGAAATCTATGCACGTAGAGAAGGTCGAGATGAACGTGAATGTGTGTGGTGCTGGTGCTGGATCAAGAAGCTTTTCTCATAGGTGAGACGGGCAGTTGGTGGTGGATCAAGAAGCTTTTCTCATAGGTGAGGCGGGCAGTTTGCGTTGCTTCGACAGGGAGACATCTGGTGAAGAGAAGAGGCGCCTGTAAAATAGCTCAAAGTGAGATTGGGGAAGAAATTTCCTTCTCGTCTCAGCTGAGCTGCAATGAAATTAGCATAGCATTTTTTGTCGCCCTAAAGCATCAACGGTATGCTTGTTTCTTAAGCAGCAAAATCTAAATAACACAAAAACACATAAACAGTAATCTGCACCAACATACCAGTTAAGACATCACCATGAAAAAAACACTTGCCTGTTGATTTCACAAGGTAATGACGATTCACACAAATACCACCCACACCATTTTCCTTGAACAATCTCAGAATGTTTGCAACACAACCAACAATTTGACCGGAAAACTCTGAAGTCACTTGCACCGCACATAAAGTACATGAAGAAATGCACATTGACAATTTATTCCCACTAGTAGTTCGGCAGACAAGTTCAAACTACATCGATATGACACAAGGTTTGGGTGATCGCTGCGATTCCGAAGCGCTGAAGCTCCTACAGTGCCTTGAGGATCTCCTCGGCACCAGAGATTGTGAACTGGCCACCTTCCTCGACGTTTGCGACGGTGACCTTGAGGTCGTCAGCAAGGAGAGCAAACCGCCTCGAACGAAGACCCAATCCTTTCTCCGTAAGATCAAGCTCAAGACCAAGTGCTTTTGTGTATGCTGCCGCTCCATCAGCAAGGAACTTCACATGCTTGTTGTCTGGGTATGTCTTCGCCCATGCTTTCATGACAAAGGGGTCATTAACTGCAAAACAATAGCATAGTGAATTAATCAAGTGTAATTATGGACCTAGCTGCTTTAAATCAAGATCATATGCTGAGGATAGTGTGTCCATTCGTATAGTAAGGTCATTGCAATTGCAACAACTAGGCTACAGGCCCGTTCTGCGTTCACACATCTTCTATATCTAAATACCTAGCCCCCACTAACCTATTTCTCTCAACATCCAAGCATGCCACCTCATCATGAAAGAAATGCTCACTTCTACATGCAACCATGCACAGAAAAAGGCCCACCTCAATATGCAGTTATGAATGCCATTTTTCATTCTATTATGCTATTTATATTTACTGAATTCTTTACAACTATATAATTGTCAAACACAATAAACCATACATATTTTCAGTTTTAGTTTTCACATTATTATTTCAAATATTCATGTCAATACAATCAAATATCTTTGAAATGTATTGCAAAATATTTCTGCAACAATATGAACCTGTCATTCAATGGTACCAGGGAGCTACCTTACTATTATACAGAGAACACTAAGAACTCAAAATATCTAATATATGCTTTCATGTGGCCATCCATGTTCAGGTAAAAAAAGTAATTGTCGGCAAAAATTACAGACAATATCTGCTTTCACAACATGATATAATGAACACATAAAAAAAATGCAGAAAGCATACCGCTGACAAGCAGGATCTCATCTACACCCTTGGCTTTGAGCTCCTCGGCCTGAGTAATGAAGCCTGGTACATGCTGATTGCTGCATTCATAGAAGATAACAGACACAATATGAGTGCTTTTTCTTCGACACCTATAAGTCCCAAACGTTCAGGATTTGACCATGGCAAATCCAGTGTTTTTTGTGGCAATTTATATTTGTTACCATGGCAAGTTTAGCTGGTAAGCACGGAAAATCCACCCATAGTTTGTTTCTTGCCAGAAAATTGCCGTGCTTGCCAACTAAACTTGCCATCCTCAGTGTCAACTAAAATTGCCATGGAAAACATTCGATTTGCCATGGTCTACGAAACAGGATAAAGGAGCAACAGAATCCCGTTTTCTGAAAGAACAAGAAAAAAAGTGCTGATTTGCCCGCAGGGTAGTGATTAGTGAAGTAAACACTCAGATATCTCAAACTTACTTAAAATATAAATTGAAACAGTGAAGCAAAAACAATCTACTAGAGTACTAGACCAAGCTCCACCAAAAATCCCGTCAAATCAGGCGGTTTAGAGCACTCGCTCACAAAAGATCAATTTATGGAAGCTTAGCTAGATGCGTCCAGGTTCACAAATTCTAATCTACATGTGAAATTTGACAGGGAAAAGCTGGCAGTTAAGCCAAATCTTGCAGCTATTACGGTAAAAAATAAATCGATTCCGGAGGAACAGGGGATCCTGGCTCCTAAGCAAATCTAGATTTACAGGGGCCGGTTTCGCAGCAGCTATAAGCGAGAAGGAAAAAGTCAATCTTGGATCCATCCGCTAACAATTCGGCCTCGCTATCGATCGGTTACAAGGGGTCAAACGCTCACTTCGTTTTTCTCGATCTGTTCGACTGTTTGTACTGGTGAAGGAAGATACCTGCAGGTGGGGGTGAAGGCGCCAGGGACACCGAAGAGGATGACCTTCTTGCCGGCGGCCAGGGAGTGGATGGAGACCTGCTGCATCTGGTCGCTCTCGTCGAACCACGCGAGCTGGCCGTCGGGGAGGGTGCTGCCCACGCCAATCGGAGCCATGGTGCTTGCTCTGGGTTTGGGGAGGGGAGAAGGAGTCTAGAACGGAAGGCAGGCGACAGGGAAGGAGGGGGTTGAAAAGGGATATATAGAAAACAATGTGGTATTGGTATCGAAGGCGAATATATAAATAGTGGATCGCAATTGATTGGGTTAATTGGCTTGCTGGTTGGTGGCCTTGGGTGTGTCGCCGGGTGTGAACGCCAAATTCTGGCAAATATGCTCTACCCTACCCTGCTCAGCAAGAAAAAGACGGAGTCCTGGGTAAATAATCTTGGGGCATCTCCGACGCACGTCAATCAACAAAAAAAAGAGTTTGCAAACGTCTTGAGACCGTATCTCCGACGCGCATCATCAAAACGTCCGGAGATATTTGAAAGGGCATGAACACTGGAAGCATCAGTATACGGTGGTCTCATGCCCTTCATGTAGGCTTGTATGTACGAAGCCATTGCTTTCTATAATATCATCCAACGGAAGCAGCAGCAGCATGTGGGTCCCATGTTGCTCCCTCTCTCTTACTTTATCCATCCTTTTCTTCCTCATTCACACACGCATCAGCCATGAGACAAACGACGGGCTGCTGTTAAGCCAGACCTTTTTTCTTTTTCTCTAGCCTTTTCCCTTAAGCACCCGCCTCTTCTGCAGGCAGCACTAGTACACTGCGAGGCATCCCTTCCTGACACCCGAACCTAGCTGGCCTGCGGAGCACCGAGTTGAGGCGACGCATTGGCCATGCCCGAATAGATAAACTGTTTGGAACATATCTCCAACGGATTTCATCAAAATGTCCGCAAATATCTGGGCCAAACGGTCCACACATTTTTAGGCCTTCGACGCGGGTCATCAAATTGAGTTGGACCGGTTAGGATGTCCGAAATCCTGCAGCCCGGCACCAAATCAAGGGGAGCCGTGATGGACTCCGACACAGCATGTCCTATCCAAAACCCCGCTCGGATCATGGGCATTCACAATCCTACCGCTCTTTCCGCGCCAAAGCCCGCTTTCTTAGCCCCGATTGCCTTTGTCCCCGCTTGTTCCGTCACCGCCGCGATGGATCCACGAGAACCCTTCACGATGTGTCGTCGTGCCAAACCCAGGCAAGCCCGCCTGCAATGCTCAGTCGGCAGAATGGCAAGGGTGCCGCACGAGGGAGAGGGCCACCAAGAAGGTGGCGGTCATGGCCGCTCAGGACGCAACTCCTCCTCCACAACGGGCCATCATGCCGGTATCGCTCGAGCAAAAACAACCCTCCCCTTCCCCCAGTTCATTTCGTTGTACTATTACGTCGACCAGCCTAAGACATAGCACTCTGCCGCCTTCTTCGTCTCTGGCAGCCTTCCATTGTAAAGTGTCGACCTCAACACCGACTACATATTCACAGAGACGCAATCGCCATAGCTCATCCAGTCGTGGTTTTCGTCCAGTGAGCCCTTGTTTGTGTTGGAAATATGCCCTAGAGGCAATAATAAATGTTATTATTATATTTTCTTATTCATGATAAATGTTTATTATCCATACTATAATTGTATTGACCGGAAATTCAGATACATATGTGGTTGCATAAACAACACCGTGTCCCTAGTGGGCCTCTACTAGACTAGCTCGTTGATCAAAGATGGTTAAGTTTTCTAACCATAGACATGAGTTGTCATTTGAACGGGATCACATCATTAGGAGAATGATGTGATGGACATACCTAACCGTAAGCTTAGCATCATATCATATCACTTAGTTTATTTGCTACAACTTTCTTCATGTCAAGTATTTGCTCGTTAGACCATGAGATCATGCCACTCTCGAATGCCGACAGAATACTTCGTGGGTTATCAAACATCACTTCGTAACTGAGTGATCATAAATGTGCTCTATAGGTATCTTGGAAAGTGTTGGGTTGCATGGATCAAGACTAGGATTTGTCGCTGAAGGAAATATGCCCTAGAGGCAATAATAAAGTTATTATTTTATATTTCCTTATTCATGATAAAGGTTTATTATTCATGCAAGAATTGTATTGATCGGAAACTTAAATACATGTGTGAATACATAAACAAATACTGTGTCCCTAGTAAGCCTCTACTAGACTAGCTCGTTGATCAAAGATGATTAAGGTTTCCTAACCATAGACATGTGTTGTCATTTGATAACGGGATCATATCATTAGGAGAATGATGTGATGGGCAAGACCCACCGTAAGCTTAACATAATGATCGTTCAGTTTATTGCTATTGCTTTCTTCATGTCAAATACATATTCCTTCGACTATGAGATTATGCAACTCCCGGATATCGGAGGAATACCTTGTGTGCTATCAAACATCACAACGTAACTGGGTGATAATAAAGATGCTCTACAGGTATCTCTGAAGGTGTTTGTTGAGTTGGCATAGATCAAGATTATGATTTGTCACTCCGAGTATCGAAAAGGTATCTCTGGGCCCTCTCGGTAATACACATCATAAGCTTGCAAGCAAATGACTAAGGAGTTAGTCACAAGGTGATGTATTACGGAACGAGTAAAGAGACTTGCTGGTAACGAGATTGAACTAGGTATGAAGATACTGACGATCGAATCTCAGGATAGCAACATAGCGATGGACAAAGGGAATTACGTATATTGTCATAACGGTTCGACTGATAAAGATCTTCGTAGCATATGTAGGAGCCAATATGGGCATCCAGGTTCCGCTATTGGTTATTGACCAGAGAAGTGTCTCGGTCATGTCTACATAGTTCTCGAACCCGTAGGGTCCGCACGCTTAACGTTCGTTGACGATATAGTGTTATATGAGTTATATGTTTTGGTGACCGAATGTTGTTCAGAGTCCTGAATGAGATCACGGACATGACGAGGAGTCTCGAAATGGTCGGGAGGTAAATATTGATATATAGGACGATGGTATTTGGACACCGGAAGTGTTTCGGGACATATCGGGTAGTCATCGGGTCACCGGAAGGGGTTCCCGGCACCCCTTCCCTGCAAGTTATGGGCCTTATGGGCCAAAGGAGGTGGACAGACCAGCCCACAAGGGGGCTGGTGCACCCCTCCCTTGTTTGGCCAGCCCTAGGTAAAGAAAAGGGGGAGGGCTAGCCCCTCCTGCCTTTCCCTCTCATGGGAGAAAGGAAGGGGAGGCACCCTCCGTTGCCTTTCCCCGCACTCCAAATAAGGGAAGGAGGGCGCGACTTGGGAGGGACCCCAAGTAGGATTCCTCCTACTTGGGCGCCTCCTTTGGATCCTACATATTAAGGTCCCGCTATTGATTATTGATCGAAGAGGTGTCTCGGTCATGTCTGCATGATTCTCGAACCCATAGGGTCACGCACTTAACGTTCGGTAACGCTAGGTGAAAGGATCGATATGGTTGACTAGAGGGGGGGAATGAATAGGCAACTACCAATTTTTAACTTTTCGTTAACAAATTAGGGTTAGCAACAAATAACTTGTCTGGATATGCAACTAGGTGAGCAACCATGATGCTAGAAACACAAGCAAGCAAAGGATACAACACACGTGAAGGTTGCACAAAGTAAAGGTAAGAGATAACCACAAGTGGAGATGGTGGAGACGAGGATGTGTTACCGAAATTTCTTCCCTTTGAGAGGAAGTACATCTCCGTTGGAGCGGTGTGGAGGCACAATGCTCTGCAAGAAGCCACTAGGGCCACCGTATTCTCCTCACGCCCTCACACAATGCGAGATGCCGTGATTCTACTAGTGGTGCCCTTGAAGGCTGTGACCGGACCTTTACAAACAAGGTTGGGGCTCTCTCAACAACCGAATTGGAGGCTCCCAACAACACCACGAAGCTTCACCACAAGGGAATGTGGCTCCGAGGTGACTTCTTCCGTCTAGGGTGCCTAAACACCCAAGAGTAACAAAACCAACACAAGAAATTATGGGGGAATCAAATTTCCTTTGGTGGAACTGTAAATTTAGGTCTCCTCCTTCAATCCCTAGAAAAATCAACAAGTTTGAGTGGCTAGAGAAAAAAAATTAAAGATGATGGAAGAAACTATGCAGACTGGGTCCGTAATATGAAGATTATCATCACTGCTGTATAGGAGGCTTATGTCCTTGATGCACCGCTTGGTGTGTCACCCGCTCCCGCCAACCTAGATGTTATGAACGTCTGGCAGGCAAGAAATGATGACTGCACAATAATTCAGTGCGCCATACTTTACGGCCTAGAACCGGGGCTCCAAAAGCATTTTGAGCACCACGGGGCATATGAGATGTTCTAGGAGCTGAAATTGGTATTTCACGCTCACACCCGTGCGGAGAGGTATGACACACCCGACAAGATTTTTAGCTGTAAAATGGAGGAGAACAAATATGTTAGCAAGCACGTACTCAAAATGTCTGGATACTTCAACCGCTTGAATCAGTTGGGAGTTAATCTTCTGGATGAAGTAGCGATTGACAGGGTTCTCCAGTCACTGCCACCAAGCTATAAGAGCTTCATGATGAACTATAACATGCAAGGGGTGGAGAAGACGATCCCTGAGATTTTTTCAATGCTTAAAACCGTAGAAATAGAAATTAAGAAAGAGCATCAAATGTTGATGGTAAAAAAACATCAGTCTCAAGAAGGGAAGGGAAATAAAGGGAACTTCAAGAAGAATGGCTAGCCAGTTGTCGCTCCCGTGAAGAAATCCAAGGCTGGACCCAAACCTGAGTCTGAGTGCTTTTATTGCAAGGGAAATGACCACTGGAAGCAGAACTACCCTAAGTACTTGGCAGATAAGAAGGTTGGCAACATCAATAAAGGTATATTTGATGTACATGTTATTGATGTGTACCTTACTAGTGCTCGTAGTAGCGTATGGGTATTTGATATTGAAGGAAATATGCCCTAGAGGCAATAATAAAGTTATTATTTATTTCCTTATATCATGATAAATGTTTATTATTCATGCTAGAATTGTATTAACCAGAAACATAATACATGTGTGAATACATAGACAAACAGAGTGTCACTAGTATGCCTCTACTTGACTAGCTCGTTAATCGAAGATGGTTATGTTTCCTAACCATGAACAAAAGAGTTGTTATTTGATTAACGGG
The DNA here is from genome assembly GCF_018294505.1 of Triticum aestivum. NCBI lineage: Eukaryota > Viridiplantae > Streptophyta > Magnoliopsida > Poales > Poaceae > Triticum > Triticum aestivum. Next base: position 509,035,519 of record NC_057800.1, on the reverse strand, counting down.
ATCACATCATTAGAATAATGATGTGATTGACATGACCCATTCCATTAGCTTAGCACCTGATCGTTTAGTATGTTGCTATTGCTTTCTTCATGACTTATACATGTTCCTATGACTATGAGATTATGCAACTCCCGTTTGCCGGAGGAACACTTTGTGTGCTACCAAACGTCACAACGTAAATGGGTGATTATAAAGGAGCTCTACAGGTGTCTCCGAAGGTACATGTTGGGTTGGCCTATTTCGAGATTAGGATTTGTCACTCCGATTGTCGGAGAGGTATCTCTGGGCCCTCTCGGTAATGCACATCACATAAGCCTTGCAAGCATTGCAACTAATGAGTTAGTTGCGAGATGATGTATTACGAAATGAGTAAAGAGACTTGCCGGCAACGAGATTGAACTAGGTATTGAGATACCGACGATCGAATCTCGGGCAAGTAACATACCGATGACAAAGGGAACAACGTATGTTGTTATGCGGTCTGACTGATAAAGATCTTCGTAGAATATGTAGGAGCCAATATGAGCATCCAGGTTCCGCTATTGGTTATTGACCGGAGACATGTCTCGGTCATGTCTACATTGTTCTCGAACCCGTAGGGTCCGCATGCTTAAGGTTTCGATGATAGTTATATTATGAGTTTATAAATTTTGATGTACCGAAGGAGTTCGGAGTCCCGGATGAGATCGGGGACATGACGAGGAGTCTCGAAATGGTCGAGACATAAAGATCGATATATTGGACTACTATATTCGGACATCGGAAAGGTTCCGAGTGATTCGGGTATTTTTGGAGGTACCGGGGAGTTACGGGAATACGAGGAAGAAGGAATGGGCCTTAATGGGTCTTAGTGGGAAGGACCAGGAGGTGGCGCGCGCCCCTCCCAAGCCCAGTCTGAATTGGACAAGGGGTTTGGGGCGCGGCCCCTCTCTCCCTTCCTTCCCCTCTTCCCCCCTTTCCCCCCTTCTCCTAGTTGGACTAGGAAAGGAGGAAACCTACTCCAACTAGGGAGTAGGACCCCTGGCGCGCCCCTCCTAGGGCCGGCCTCCTCCCCCCTTGCTCCTTTATATACGGGGGCAGGGGGGCACCTCTAGATACACAAGTTGATCTTCATGATCGTTCTCTTAGCCATGTGCGTTGCCCCCCTCCACCATAATCCTCGATAATATTGTAGCGGTGCTTAGGCGAAGCCCTGCGACGGTAGAACATCAAAGATCGTCACCACGCCGTCGTGCTGACGGAACTCTTCCCCGACACTTTGCTGGATCGGAGTCCGGGGATCGTCATTGAGCTGAACGTGTGCTAGAACTCGGAGGTTCCGTAGTTTCGGTGCTTGATCGGTCGGGCCATGAAGACGTACGACTACATCAACCGCGTTGTCATAACGCTTCCGCTATCGGTCTACGAGGGTACGTAGACAACACTCTCCCCTCTTGTTGCTATGCATCACCATGATCTTGCGTGTGCGTAGGAAATTTTTGAAATTACTACGTTCCCCAACAGTGGTATCAGAGCCTAGGTTTTATGCGTTGATGTTGTGCACGAGTAGAACACAAGTGAGTTGTGGGCGATATAAGTCATACTGCTTACCAGCATGTCATACTTTGGTTCAGCGGTATTGTTGGATGAAGCGGCCCGGACCGGTATTACGCGTACGCTTACGCGAGACTGGTTCTACCGACGTGCTTTGCACACAGGTGGCTGGCGGGTGTCAGTTTCTCCAACTTTAGTTGAACCGAGTGTGGCTACACCCGGTCCTTGCGAAGGTTAAAACAGCACCAACTTGACAAACTATCGTTGTGGTTTTGATGCGTAGGTAAGAACGGTTCTTGCTAAGCCCGTAACAGCCACGTAAAACTTGGAACAACAAAGTAGAGGACGTCTAACTTGTTTTTGCAGGGCATGTTGTGATGTGATATGGTCAAGACGTGATGAGATATAAGTTGTTGTATGAGATAATCATGTTTTGTTGAAGTTATCGGCAACTGGCAAAAGCCTTATGATTGTCTCTCTATTGCATAAGATGCAAGCGCCAAATAATTGCTTTACTTTATCGCTATGCGATAGCAATAGTTGCAAGAGCAGTAGTTGGCGAGACGACCATGTGACGATACATTGATATAGATCAAGATGATGGAGACCATGGTGTCATGCCGGTGATGATGGAAATCATGACGATACTTTGGAGATAGAGATCAAAGGCACAAGATGATGATGGCCATATCATGTCATATATTTTGATTGCATGTGATGTTTATCTTTTATACATCTTATTTTGCTTAGTTTGACGGTAGCTTTATAAGATGATCTCTCACTAATTATCAAGGTACAAGTGTTCTCCCTGAGTATGCACCGTTGCGAAAGTTCTTCGTGCTGAGACACCACGTGATGATCGGGTGTGATAGGCTCTACGTTCAAATACAACGGGTGCAAAAAAGTTGCACACGCGGAATACTCAGGTTATACTTGACGAGCCAAGCATATACAGATATGGCCTCGGAACACGGAGACCTAAAGGTCGAGCGTAAATCATATAGTAGATATGATCAACATAGTGATGTTCACCATTGAAACTACTCCATCTCACGTGATGATCGGACATGGTTTAGTTGATTTGGATCACGTGATCACTTAGAGGATTAGAGGGATGTCTATCTAAGTGGGAGTTCTTAAGTAATATGATTAAATTGAACTTAAATTTATCATGAACTTAGTCCTGATAGTATTTTGCAAATTATGTTGTAGATCAATAGCTCGCATTGTTGCTTCCCTGTGTTTATTTTGATATGTTCCTAGAGAAAACTAGGTTGAAATATGATGGTAGCAATTACACGGACTGGGTCCGTAACTTGAGGATTATCCTCATTGCTGCACAGAAGAATTATGTCCTTGATGCACCGCTAGGTGACAGACCTATTGCAGGAGCAGATGCAGACGTTATGAACATTTGGCTAGCTCAATATGATGACTACTTCATAGTTTAGTGCACCATGCTTAACGGCTTAGAATCGGGATTTCAAAGACGTTTTGAACGTCATGGACCATATGAGATGTTCCAGGAGTTGAAGTTAATATTTCAAGCAAATACCCGAGTTGAGAGATATGAAGTTTCCAACAAGTTCTATAGCTAAAAGATGGAGGAGAATCGCTCAACTAGTGAGCATGTGCTCAGATTGTCTGGGTACTACAATCGCTTGAATCAAGTGGGAGTTAATCTTCCAGATAAGATAGTGATTGACATAATTCTCTAGTCACCATCACCAAGTTAGTAGAACTTCATGATGAACTATAGTATGCAAGGGATGACGAAAACGACTCCCGAGCTTTTCATGATGATGAAATCGATGAAGGTAGAAATCAAGAAAGAGCATCAAGTGTTGATGGTTGACAAGATCACTAGTTTCAAGAAAAGGGCAAAGGGAAAAAAGGGGAACTTCAAGAAAAACAGCAAGCAAGTTGCTGCTCAAGTGAAGAAGCCCAAGTCTGATCCTAAGCCTGAGACTAAGTGCTTCTACTGCAAAGGGACTGGTCACTAGAAGCGGAACTACCCCAAGTGATTGGTGGATAAAAAGGATGGCAAAGTGAACATAAGTATATTTGATATACATGTTATTGTTGTGTACTTTACTAGTGTTTATAGCAACCCCTCAGTATTTGATACTAGTTCAGTTGCTGATTAGTAACTCGAAACGGGAGTTGCAGACTAAATAGAGACTAGTTAAGGGTGAAGTGACGATGTGTGTTGGAAATGGTTCCAAGATTGATATGATCATCATCGCACACTCCCTATACTTTCGGGATTAATGTTGAACCTAAATAAGTGTTATTTGGTGTTTGCATTGAGCATGAATATGATTTGATCATGTTTATTGTAATACAGTTATTCATTTAAGTAAGAGAATAAATTGTTGTTCTGTTTACATGAATAAAACCTTATATGGTTACACACCCAATGAAAATAGTTCATTGGATCTCGATCATAGTGATACACATATTCATAATATTGAAACCAAAAGATGCAAAGTTAATAATGATAGTGCAACTTATTTGTGGCACTGCCGTTTAGGTCATATTGGTGTAAAGCACATGAAGAAACTCCATGCTGATGGGATTTTGGAATCACTTGGTGCTTGCGAACCATGCCTTATGGGCAAGATGACTAAAGACTCCATTCTCCGGAACAATGGAGCGAGCAACTGACTTATTGGAAATAATACATACTGATGTATGCGATCCGATGAGTGTTGAAGCTCGTGGCGAGTATCGTTATTTTCTGACCTTCACATATGATTTGAGCAGATATGTGTATATCTACTTGATGAAACATAAGTCTGAAACATTTGAAAAGTTCAAAGAATTTCAGAGTGAAGTGGAAAATCATCGTAAAAAGAAAAATATGGTTTCTACGATATGGTTGCAGAGACAAATATTTGAGTTACGAGTTTGGTCTTCAATTAAAACTATGTGGAATAGTTTCACAAATTCGTGCCACCTGGAACACCACAACATAATGGTGTGTCCGAACGTCATAACCGTACTTTATTGGATATAGTGCAATCTATGATGTTTCTTACAAATTTACCAATATCGTTTTGGGGTTATGCATTAAAGATAGCTGCATTCACGTTTAAAAGGTCACCATCTAAGTCACCATCTAAGTCCGTTGAGACGACACAATCTGAACTGTGGTTTGGCAAGAAACCAAAGTTGTCATTTCTTAAAGTTTGGGGTTGTGATGCTTATATGAAAAAGTTTCATCCTGATAAGCTCAAACCAAATCGGAGAAATATGTCTTCATAGGATACCCAAAGGAGATTATTGTGTACACCTTCTATCACAGATCCGAAGGCAAGTTATTCATTGCTGAGAATGGATCCTTTCTAGAGAAGGAGTTTCTCTCGAAAGAAGTGAGTGGGAGGAAAGTAGAACTTGATGAGGTAACTGTACCTGCTCCCTTATTGGAAAGTAGTTCATCACAGAAATCTGTTCCTGTGACTACTAGACCGATTAGTGAGGAAGCTAATGATGATGATCATGTAACTTCAAGATCAAGTTACTACCGAACCTTGTAGGTAAACCAGAGTAAGATCCGCACCAGAGTGGTACGGTAATCTAGTTCTGGAGGTCATGTTACTTGACCATGACGAGCCTACGAACTATGAGGAAGCGATGATGAGCCCAGATTCCGCGAAATGGCTTGAGGCCATGAAATCTGAGATGAGATCCATGTATGAGAACAAAGTATGAACTTTGATTGACTTGCCCAATGATCGGCGAGCCATTGAGATTAAATGGATCTTCAAGAGGAAGACGGACGCTGATAGTAGTGTTACTACCTACAAAGCTAGAATTGTCGCAAAAAGGTTTTCAACAAGTTTAAGGTGTTGACTACGATGAGAGTTTCTCACTCGTATCTATGCTTAAGTCTGTCTGAATCATGTTAGCAATTGGCGCATTTTATGAAATTCTGCAAATGGATAAACAAAACTGCATTCCTTAATGGATTTATTAAAGAAGAGTTGTATATGATACAACCAGAAGGTTTTGTCAATCCTAAAGGTGCTAACAAAATGTGTAAGCTCCAGCGATCCATCTATGGACTAGTGCAAGCATCTCGGAGTTGGAATATGTGCTTTGATGAGATGATCAAAGCATATAGTTTTATACAGACTTGCGGTGAAGCCTGTATTTACAAGAAAGTGAGTGGGAGCACTACATCATTTCTAATAAGTATATGTGAATGACATATTGTTGATCGGAAATAATGTAGAATTATTCTGCAAAGCATAAAGGAGCGTTTTGAAAGAAGTTTTTCAAAGAAAGACCTCGGTGAAGCTGCTTACATATTAAGCATCAAGATCTATAGAGATAGATCAAGACGCTTGATAAGTTTTTTCAATGAGTACATACCTTGACAATATTTTGAAGTAGTTCAAAAATGGAACAGTCAAAGAAAGAGTTCTTGGCTGTGTTACAAGGTGTGAAATTGAGTAAGACTCAAAGCCCGACCACGGCAGAAGATAGAAAGAGAATGAAAGTCATTCCCTATGCCTCAGCCATAGGTTCTATAAAGTATGCCATGCTGTATACCAGATCTATTGTATACCCTACACTGTGTTAAGCAAGGGAGTACAATAGTGATCTAAGAGTAGATCACTGAACAGCGGTCAAAATTATCCTTAGTGAAATAAGGAAATATTTCTCAATTATGGAGGTGACAAAAGGTTCGTCGTAAAAAGTTACGTCGATGCAAGTTTTGACACAGATTTGGATGACTCTAAGTCTCGATCTAGATACATATTGAAAGTGGGAGCAATTAGCTAGAGTAGCTTCGTGCAGAGCATTGTAGACATAGAATTCACAAAATACTTACGGATATGTATGTGACAGACCCGTTGACTAAAATTATCTCACAAGCAAAACATGATCACACCTTAGTACACTTTGGGTATAGGTCACATGACGATGTGAACTATGGATGTTAATCACATGATGATGTGAACTATTAGTGTTGAATCACATGGCGATGTGAACTGGATTATTGACTCTAGTGCAAGTGGGAGACTGAAGGAAATATGCCCTAGAGGCAATAATAAAGTTATTATTTATTTCCTTATATCATGATAAATGTTTATTATTCATGCTAGAATTGTATTAACCAGAAACATAATACATGTGTGAATATATAGACAAACAGAGTGTCACTAGTATGCCTCTACTTGACTAGCTCGTTAATCGAAGATGGTTATGTTTCCTAACCATGAACAAAAGAGTTGTTATTTGATTAACGGGATCACATCATTAGAAGAATGATGTGATTGACATGACCCATTCCATTAGCTTAGCACCCGATCGTTTAGTATGTTGCTATTGCTTTCTTCATGACTTATACATGTTCCTATGACTATGAGATTATGCAACTCCCGTTTGCCAGAGGAACACTTTGTGTGCTACCAAACGTCACAACGTAAATGGGTGATTATAAAGGAGCTCTACAGGTGTCTCCGAAGGTACATGTTGGGTTGGCGTATTTCGAGATTAGGATTTGTCACTCCGATTGTCGGAGAGGTATCTCTGGGCCCTCTCGGTAATGCACATCACATAAGCCTTGCAAGCATTGCAACTAATGAGTTAGTTGCGAGATGATGTATTACAAAACGAGTAAAGAGACTTGCCGGCAACGAGATTGAACTAGGTATTGAGATACCGACGATCGAATCTCGGGCAAGTAACATACCGATGACAAAGGGAACAACGTATGTTGTTATGCGGTCTGACCGATAAAGATCTTCGTAGAATATGTAGGAGCCAATATGAGCATCCAGGTTCCGCTATTGGTTATTGACCGGAGACATGTCTCGGTCATGTCTACATTGTTCTCGAACCCGTAGGGTCCGCACGCTTAAGGTTTCGATGATAGTTATATTATGAGTTTATAAGTTTTGATGTACCGAAGGAGTTCGGAGTCCCGGATGAGATCGGGGACATGACGAGGAGTCTCGAAATGGTCGAGACATAAAGATCAATATATTGGACGACTATATTCGGACATCGGAAAGGTTCCGAGTGATTCGGGTATTTTCGGAGGTACCGGGGAGTTACGGGAATACGAGGAAGAAGCAATGGGCCTTAATGGGTCTTAGTGGGAAGGACCAAGAGGTGGCGCGCGCCCCTCCCAAGCCCAGTCCGAATTGGACAAGGGGTTTGGGGCGCGGCCCCTCTCTCCCTTCCTTCCCCTCTCCCCCCCTTTCCCCCCTTCTCCTAGTTGGACTAGGAAAGGAGGAAACCTACTCCAACTAGGAGTAGGAATCCTACTCCCCTGGCGCGCCCCTCCTAGGGCCGGCCTCCTCCCCCTTGCTCCTTTATATACGGGGGCATGGGGCACCTCTAGATACACAAGTTGATCTTCATGATCGTTCTCTTAGCCGTGTGCGGTGCCCCCCTCCACCATAATCCTCGATAATATTGTAGCGGTGCTTAGGCGAAGCCCTGCGACGGTAGAACATCAAAGATCGTCACCACGCCGTCGTGCTGACGGAACTCTTCCCCGACACTTTGCTGGATCGGAGTCCGGGGATCGTCATCGAGCTGAACGTGTGCTAGAACTCGGAGGTGCCGTAGTTTCGGTGCTTGATCGGTCGGGTTGTGAAGACGTATGACTACATCAACCGCGTTGTCATAACGCTTCCGCTATTGGTCTACGAGGGTACGTAGACAACACTCTCCCCTCTCGTTGCTATGCATCACCATGATCTTGCGTGTGCGTAGGAAATTTTTGAAATTACTATGTTCCCCAACAGATATTAGTTCGGTTGCTAATATTTGTAACTCAAAACAGAAATTGTGGAATAAACGGAGGTAGAACGTTTGTTTACTGCTTATGGCTCCATTGAGCACTTCATCTGCCTTGCATCTGCACTGCATATACTTTCGTTCTGCTCTACCCACAATATGGGAACTGCACTGCTATTGTTGTCCCCTAACAATTCTATTATTATTTTTTGCAGAAAATCCCCCATCGAGCTATAAGTTATCTCCATGTTAGGAATGAAGGCGGGTATTCTCCAAGTCATTTTCGGCGAAGGTCACCCCAAACCAGTTGAGTACCGTGTTGGTGTTGATGGGCGACTATATCTACAGAAAGGTTGGAAGGAATTCGTCATTGAGAGTTGCCTGAAGTCTCACCAAGTTGTTGTCCTCAACTTTTTTGAAGTTGGGGGCTGTATGTTTGAAATCATGCTTGACGTGATTGGTTAAGATTTGAGGTGAACTATAATAACTACTTTTGCGGATCGAATGCTTCATCTTATTGTCTCTTTGTGGTCTGTAATAATTACTCGTATCATTTTTTATGTATGAAACATGTGTGTTTGGCTTTTAAATTAGTTTGTAGTTTGTTTATCTAATCCGAACCGCCTGGCATGTAGAACAGAACTTCGTGTTGCCTACGATCAAACTGCGTTACGTGTAGCAGGTTATCCTTGCAATTGGCGAGAAGGCGATTGACAACCCCCTTGCCTTCGTGGGGTGCAAGGATCTTGAGCGCGCGGCTGTGCTTTGCACGAAGAACTCGCCATCCTTGCGTGGAAGGTTGGAAGAACCCCGTCTAGAAGTAGGAAAGCCAGCTTAGAGTTTTTGTTTTTATTCCATTGTGGGATCAAAATTACGCAGGTGAAACTTGCATCCTATTTTTGACTCGGCAATTGGTGTATATGCTGGATTCATTTGGTAATAGTCGTCCAACAACAAATTAGTCCCAACACCCTAACTAGGCACTGGACTCTGGTCATGAGGTTGCTTGTCATATAATTGTCCTTTTATCAGGATGGATGTTCTGCCAGAGATCTGCGTGAATGCCAGTGACTACGAGGTGTTTCTCCACTTCTCCGTTTCTGCTACATGCCCCAGGATACTAATCCAAGGCATGCATCGCCAGATCAAGATCAGTGTCCCATGCTCAAGGCCGTTTGCAGTTATAGAGATTGTTTCCATACACGACCACGTCAAACTGAGGAGGTAGAGATGGTCATTTTGCTTGATTTTCTTCAAGTTGTAGACATCTTATGTTTAATTCAAACCATGATGTATCTTTGTTTCGTCCAATCTGATAATGCATCATAGCTGACCATTTACTGTCATTATTGTGCATCCCAGGATCAGATGGGATTAAATGAGAAGTATGATATGCTAGCTATAGAATTGAAAAAAAAAGCTGATAATGTTCAGTTGTATCGAAAGATTGTTTATAGATAACCATAGAAGGATAAAATATGAATCCTTACGATGGATTTTACTTACTTCATATTATCTAGAATCTGACCTTTGTTATGTTGCACCTAGATATTCAGAGTGTTTTTTCAGATATTGAAACAAAGTACAAAAAATTGTACGAGGATGTCATTAATCCTTTGGCGCCTTTTCGAGGAAGGTAAATATCTGAACATAAAATCAGCAACACGTGTTGTTTCTGGGAATTTGGTGTGTATTTGGTTTAAGTTTCAACCCTTTCTTATGTTTTTTTTTTTTGCAGTTGGTACTCACATCCGTTCACTAAGCATAACACAGTGGTAGATCTACCTATCTTCCTCTGCTTAAGTATCTTTATAATAAATCCAAATGAATTAATCTCTTCTAGTTACATGATTAGATCTACCTATCTTCCACTGTTTAAGTATCTTCATAATAAATCCAAATGAATTAGCCTCTTCTGATTACATGATCAATATTTCTGCTGACCTGACCGAGTTAAAATTATGAACCAAGTTCAATATTAAGCACCTCAATTGAATGAAAGAATTTTAAATTAGGGAGTACAGTTTCAAATATATATATAGTACTATTATAATTACCCTACTGTATTGTAGGAAAAAAATCGTCAACAGCAGGATTAGCCTCTTCTGATTACATGATCAATACTTCTGCTGACCTGACCGAGTTAAAATTATGAACCAAGTTCAATATTAAGCACCTCAATTGAATGAAAGAATTTTAAATTAGGGAGTACAGTTTCAAATATATATATAGTACTATTATAATTACCCTACTGTATTGTAGGAAAAAAATCGTCAACAGCAGGATTCGAACCTGCGCAGGCAAAGCCCAACAGATTTCGAGTCTGTCTCCTTAACCACTCGGACATATTGACGCTCCGCACAAATCCTGTAACATTTCTTCTAATTACCTACCTAGTTCAATATCTAACTTAACCACACACAAGTAATGGTTCTCTTGACACACCAGTTCGTAGTATTCTTGCCATCTTGTATGAGATTTTTATTTTTCTTTACTTACTATACTCCCTGCCGACGAATGAAACGACATCTAACATGATGATGGATGCACTCGCAAAAAAAACATGATGATGGATGGCTAGGATTTTGCGACGAGCTTTCTGTTTAGCCTGGTTTTAGGTTTCTTGTTTTTACAAAAAAGTGACTGTGATCTATTATAAATGTGTATAAGAAAACATAACAAAGTTGTGGCGTTAGATTTTAACGTTTTCCAGCGAACGCCCCAATTTACCATCCAAAAATTTGCCATGACAACTGTTAAATTTGTAATGCTGTTGTGTAAGATTTGCCCTGTTCTAAAGTAAAAATTGTCATGTAGTGTAAAAAAATTGTCAGAAGCACTGTCACACTGCAGCAAGTAATTTCCATGCGCTCTGATGTCACATGTTTACCCTAAAATTTTGACGTCAAATGTATATGGGGGTTCATCAAAATTTGATCAAGGGTCCATCATCACGACCACTAATGTCCTCAGAGCAAGCTGCTGACAGTATCACTGCTCCCCTACCAGAGCCAACTTGACCCCTTCTCGATGACTACTGAAAAGTCTTTGTGCACATGTACAAAGGGCCAACGCCCTAGAGCTGCAGTCACCATCATTTACCGTTGAATCGACGAACCAATCTGAGATGCCTGACACCAAATCTCACTCATGCATGCGGACAACGAGAAACCTTAATCTTGTTGTCACAAGGAGACGACAGGGGAGCTCCATTGACTCCGTCTAGATGGACAAATTCAAGGAGGATAGAAGCTAGGCAGACCAGTCCAAAGAGGAGGCACCGCCAACCCCCCTCCCCCGAACGATGCCCCTGTGAGAGGATAAAATCCTAACCTAAACCTTTCTTTATGTCGGCCCTAAAGGAGCTCTATTCATTAAAAAGAAGAGGATAGTTGTCTAGTTATATACAAAAAAATCGGGATAAAACAATCACAACAACCGACACAAGGCAACACCGACCTAGCTACCCACGCGAAGATACAAAATGCCATAGAGAAGAAACATATATTCTGGTTGTGATCAAGCTGTAGAAGCTCTAGCCAATGCAACCAAAAGACCGATCTGATGGAAAAGACTAGGAAATACATTTATACGTCAATATTCCCCCTCACGTGTGACTCCCTCAGGCCTAAACGTGGGCCAAAAGTGAGCTGCAATTTAATTGCGGCAATCGGTTCTTGAACTCAAGACCTTCTGGCTCTGATACTATGTAGAAGTGCATGCTCTAGCCAATGCAACCAAAAGACCAATCTGATGGAAGAGGCTAGGCAATATATTTATACGTCAACACAAGCGTCATTGTCATCACTCCACCACAAGCCAGCGATCTGACTTCACCAACGATGTCTTTGTCACCACAGACGTCACAACCCATGTCGAACAATCAACCACCTGTGTAGATGCCAGGCGTCTCCGACTTTCAAGATCACCAAGCAAAATGAGAAAAGTGTAGAGCTCATGCCAACCAACGCCTCCTCGAAGACCACTAACCACCTATCACCATCACTGGTGGATTCATGTTTTATGCATTTTTAGCTCATTTGTTTCCTATTATATCCGTATATTATGTCGCACTGAGCCAATTATATGTTCATATGCATGATTTCTAGTATTTACTCTTTTCACCACAAGCATTGCATAATCTTTATTTTCAATTAGTTTTCTTTGTCTTTATGTGTTTTTAGGCATTGGTTTTTTACAAAGATTGCAAGGGAGGCCCCTATGGTATAATTAGTGCAACAAACCCAAATCAAGTACCATGTCTTGAATCTGGGTGGGCGGGTGTGTGTTTCTAGGCATTGTGGAACTCCCATGCACTTAACATGATGAAAGCAACTCAAACGGAGAACATCCAAGCACAAGACTTGTGATTTTCGAAGTAAAAAAGAGTCATTTTTCCAAAGTGCTGCAAATCAAGATCTAAACCACATGTGCATCAGCGTCGTTCATATGACTCCGACGAGCCCAAGAATGTCGAAACCGAGTTCAGATGCAAATGCTATGACGGTTTTACCAAAGGGACCAGGGGGTTTGACGACCTTCGGTACGACAATCATACTAGAAGAAGTAATATCAAGGGACTTGTGGATTTGGTATGCTAAAAACATGTCAAGATGACTAAACGCCTACCCTATTATTGGACCTTCATCCAAACTGGTCGTAAATATCCCGTGCTACCATCTCCCACCGGTTGCACCCAATAGCCATAAGCTCCTTGGCTACCGCAGGTCTAAGTAACGACCTCGTACGGATCCAAGCAGTAGCGTTGTAAATGACCTGCAAAAAATTAATAAGTTTTTGTTTGTCAAAATCATGTCATTTCTGTAGTTCCATATAGCCAAAAGTAATGCACATACTCCAAAGTGAATATGTCCCGCTGTACTTGACTCAACTCCGTTTAGCCACGTCCCAAATAACATATTAGTTATTGACATACCTTGCTCTTGGTTCTTGAATCCTGAACTTGGTGCATCTATTCAACCTTCCATAATTGCCTTCTGTGTTTAAGCACCTTGAGACCTTTCTTTATAAATATAGTTCACTATGGAAACAATGATTTATTGTCTTGAATGGTGCAAATATGTTGGCTCATATGCCTTCTCAACCTAGCTGATTTGCAAGTAATCGACTATACCTATTTTTTGTTTGGGTGATAAGGTCTTGCATTGCCTATGACTGCATACATATAGATTTGTAGTTAATATTTGCAATTATATGGCTTAAGTATTGTGAGAGCCTGGCTTAATAGGAATGATATACTACTCATGTCAACAAGGAATTCCTTCTTTTCCGGGAGCCCATTCGAAAAGAACTCCAAAGTGAAGTGTACTTGCCTTGGAGTAATTATAGGGTGGGAGACCAACTGAGAAGTAGCTCCTGGGTGCGCACGAGTGAGGACAAAGTGCGCAGGTGAAAGTGCAACTATCCCTAGGTGGTTTTGGTAATTTATAACAACATATAGCTCATTGAGCTAATGATATTTCAAGATGATTATTTCAGGAAAGCTCAATGATTGGCATGGCATGGATGTGAAAGTGGAACCCTCAAAATGCTAAGGACAAAGAATTGGCTCAAGCTCAAAAGTTCAAGACTCTTCATTTTATATTTTAGTGATCCAAGATCACATTGAGTCTTTAGGAAAAGCCAATACTATCAAGGAGGGATGAGGTGTTGCTTAATGAGCCTCTTGCTTTATGTGCTTGGTGATATGCTCCAAAATCCTCAACCACTTTTCCATAGCCACAAATGACCTAAACCCTAAGCCAAACTCGGTCATACCGATTCTGCCAATCCGGCGCCACCGAGTTTCACTTGTCATTTGCCACTGCCAAACCCTAGCAATTCGGTCCTACCGAGTTTACCTGACCAACTCTCTGGTTAGCTAATTGCCAAACTCGGTCTCACCGAGTTTGTGCAATCGGTCTCACCGAGATTACGTTATGCCCAAACCCTAACTGAATCGGTCCCACCGAGTTGCATGCCAGTCCCACCGAAATTCCTAACGGTCACTAGGTTTACTATTTCAGTCAGACCGAGTTTTCTGATTCGGTCCCACCGAGATTGGTAGATTGTGTGTAACGGTTGGATTTTGTGTGGAGGCTATAAATACCCCTCCACCTCCTCTTCATTCGTGGAGAGAGCCATCAGAACACATACATCATTCCAACTCATATGTTCTGAGAGAGAACCACCTACTCATGTGTTGAGACCAAGATATTCCATTCCTACCATATGAATCTTGATCTCTAGCCTTACCCAAGTTGCTTTCCACTCAAATCTTCTTTCCACCAGATCCAAATCCTATGAGAGAGAGTTGAGTGTTGGGGAGACTATCATTTGAAGCACAAGAGCAAGGAGTTCATCATCAACACACCATTTGTTACTTCTTGGAGAGTGGTGTCTCCTAGATTGGCTAGGTGTCACTTGGGAGCCTTCGACAAGATTGTGGAGTTGAACCAAGGAGTTTGTAAGGGCAAGGAGATCGCCTACTTCGTGAAGATCTACCGCTAGTGAGGCAAGTCCTTCGTGGGCAATGGCCATGGTGGGATAGACAAGGTTGCTTCTTCGTGGACCCTTCGTGGGTGGAGCCCTCCGTGGACTCGCGCAACCTTTACCCTTCGTGGGTTGAAGTCTCCATCAACGTGGATGTAGGATAGCACCACCTATCCGAACCACAGGAAAAACATCCGTGTCTCCAATTGCGTTTGAATCCTCCAAACCCTTCCCTTTACATTCTTGCAAGTTGCATGCTTTACTTTCCGCTGCCAATAAACTCTTTGCATGCTTGCTTGAATTGTGTGATGATTGCTTGACTTGTCCTAAGATAGCTAAAATCTGCCAAGAACTAAAATTGGGAAAAGGCTAAGTTTTTATTTGGTCAAGTAGTCTAATCACCCCCCTCTAAACATACTTCGATCCTACAAGTGGTATCAGAGCTTTGGTCTCCATTTGCCTTGATCTCCATAGCTTTTGGTGGTCATAGCCTTGGTTTCACAACCTAGGAGAGTATGGCGTCTAGCGAGGGAAATTATCACCGTAGAGGTCCTTACTTTGATGGCACTAATTTTGCTAGTTGGAAGCATAAAATGAAAATTCATATTCTTGGACATAACCCAGCCGTATGGGCTATTGTTTGTGTTGGTTTGCAAGGTGAGTTCTTTGATGGGAGAGAACCAAACCGTGAAGCTACCGCGGATGAGTTGAAGATGTTGCAATACAATGCTCAAGCTTGTGATATTCTCTTCAACGGATTGTGCCCCGAAGAATTCAACAAAATCAGCCGCCTTGAGAATGCAAAGGAAATTTGGGACACTTTGATTGATATGCACGAAGGTACCGACTCCGTCAAGGAATCCAAGTTGGATGTGCTCCAAAGTCAACTTGACAAGTTCAAGATGAAGGATGGTGAAGGTGTCGCTGAAATGTACTCTAGGCTTGCTCTCATCACAAATGAGATTGCCGGCTTAGGAAGTGAAGAGATGACCGATAGATTCATCATCAAGAAGATCCTAAGAGCCTTGGATGGGAAATATGATACCGTGTGCACATTAATCCAAGTGATGCCCAATTACAAAGATCTCAAGCCAACGGAAGTAATTGGAAGGATTGTTGCTCATGAGATGTCACTCAAGGATAAAGAGGAACTTCACAACAAATCAAGTGGTGCCTACAAAGCCTCATGTGAAGTCCCCACATCATCAAGTGAGAAACAAAACTTCAATGAAGAATTGAGCTTAATGGTGAAGAACTTCAACAAGTTCTACAAGAGTAGAAGCAAAGATAGAAGCTTCAAGTCAAGGTCCTACAATGACAAAAGATCTTCTAGTCGAGAGCGAAACTGCTACAATTGTGGAAGACCCGGACACTATTCCAATGAGTGTATGGCTCCCTACAAGAGAAGAGAAGATTCTCCAAAAAGAAGAAGCAAAGAATCACCACCAAGAGAGAGAAGGAGTAGAGATGATCGTTATGAACGGAGATACTCACGGAGAAGCAAGGATTCGGAAAGGAAGGAAAAATCATCAAGGAGCTACACAAGACAAAGACATCAAGCTCATGTTGGTGAATGGGTATCCGGCTCCGACTCCGACAGCCACTCCGAGAGAAGTTATCACTCCGACTCCGAAGATACTCAAGATGAAGGTGTTGCCGGTCTAGCACTTGTGTCAACCAACTCCTATGACATATTTGACTCACCAAATGAAGGAATTGGAAGATGCTTCATGGCCAAAGGTCCTAAGGTAACACAACCCGAGTATGTTGACTTTAATAGTGATGAAGATGACTTGTTAGGTGATGATGATTTGCTTGTTGACAACTCTAGTGATGAATATTATGGTGAAATATCAATTAATCATGCTAAAACGAATGACAATGATAAGGAGAAGATTGAGGCTCTAACTAAAGAACTAAACACTCTTAAGTTAGCCCATGAAACTATCTTCGAAGATCATCGAGAACTTTTAAGAGCTCATGAGAAATTACGCTTTGAAAAGCTTAATATTGAGCAAGAGCATGAGTTCTTAAAAGCAATCAATGATGATCTCCGCAAGAAAAGTTCTTCTCACATTGCCAAGCGTTTACTTTTATCCACTTACATGCCTCAAGTCAAGACTAGTAACAAGAATAAGAAAGATTCTTCCTCTAGTAGTAACAATGATCATGCTAAATCCAATATTGTTGCTTCTAGTAATTCTCTTGATTCCACTAATGATTCTCTTAGCCAAGTTACACTTGAGCAAGAAAATAGCTTATTGAAGGGAATTATAGAGAAAGGAGTGTACAAAAGCCTTGTCGGGAGTAAGCAATTCGAGGAAATTGTGCGCAAGCAAGGAATGCACTGGAAGAATCAAGGTGTTGGTTTTGAACGAAAGTTCAATGCCAATGGAGTTGAATGGGAAGAAGATCAATACCCCAAGACAAAGTTTGTTCCTCAACAAGAGAAGTATGACCCTTCCTTCAAAGGAACACAAGCTCAAGATGATCTTCCACCACAAGACTACAAGCAAAAAGGCAAGGGCAAGCTTCAAGAGGAGATTGATGCATTTGAAGAAGCTCCTAAGACCTTAATCAAGTGGATTCCCAAGACTACTTCAAGTCCCACTACATCAAGTACGACTACAACTCCAAGGATTCCCATCAAGATGGTGTGGATCCAAAAGAAGAAGAACTAGAGAGTTCTCGAGGGTGACTCCGCCAACATACCTCACTCTTATCATTTTGGCAAGAACAAGTGCAATCAACTTCCACATCTTGCACTAGTTCAAGGAGTCACAAACCCTCTTGTTGGTAAGACAAGGGACAAGGTAACCTAAAGTTTTCATGGACATCATCTTGTGTGTGCATCACTCTATGTCTATGGATATCCTTGTTTGTTCCTTGTGGGACTAACCCATGTAGGTATTGAAAGTGCAATTCACTCAAATGGATAGCTCCAAGTGATCTACATCAACATTGAGCATCCACATCTTCAACATCTACATGAAGTCATCATCGACAAAACCCAAGGTTAGTTCATCCCTCTTAGGGGGGATATCACATCTAGGGGGAGCTTTACTCTAAGACTTGAGCTAAAGCAACTCTAAAGATGTGAATACAACAATGCTTTATGTAAAAGTGGTAACCCCACTTGAGCTTAAACGATGAGTATGACCTACGATCAAGTGTTCTCACTTGACTCCTAAGTCAATATACTCATATATAGATGACCTAGTCATCGCAAATTGCTTGATAGATGCTAGAATTGGTTGTGCATGCTTTGCCACATATTTTATTTGCCATCTTATTGTGTGAGCATGTTGGTTGCATATTTTACTCATTCGAGGACATCCACTTGTTGTTTTGATTGTTTGGCTTTCTTCTTTTGCCAAGTGGATGGACAAGAATGCCTAAGTACCTCCTCTAGCTATCTATGCTTTTCTCGTCTCAAACTCTATTCATGCTGCATCACAAAATTTGATCAAGTCAGATTCGAACCACTCTGTGTGAGGAGCGCTCGGAGTCCCCGATTCGTCATAGACTTAAACTTCCAAAACCTCTTTATGAATCTCGGTCTGACCGATACTCCACTTTCGGTCCTACCGAGTTCATTAAGTTGATCTAGGTTTTCGATCTCGGTGCAACCGATTTGAACTTTTCGGTCACACCGAGTTGCAATAACTGCACACAGTTTTGCATCTCGGTGCCACCGAGTTGTTCCACTCGATCACACCGACAGGGTCGGGCTATATATAGTGACGGGCAAAAATTTGGATATTTCTCCGAAACCTCTTCGCCCGCGCATAGCTCGCTCTGCCTCCTGGGTCTCCGGATTGTCTTCTCGCCGCCAGCCGCCTCCAGTCGCTGGTCCCCGTCGCCGTCAACGGGAATTCTGCCCCGCCGTTGCCGCCGTAGCGAGTCTCCGCCGAACTAGGGGTCAGCAGTCAGTTTGCAGCATGTCTGGTCAAAGTGATAGCCAGAATTTGTCTGAGCAGCAAGTTGTGATGAGTGAGGGCACTAGTCCCTCAAGTTCTTCAGATGATGGCAGCAGGAGCACCCCCAGCAATCTGCCTAAGGCTGCCACACGTCAAAGGAAGAAGAGAACTTCTAATTCTGAAGATGAGGATTATGTGGCAGAGGAAGAAGCCACCTCCAAGAGAGTTGAGCCAGCTCAAGGCACAAAGCCAGGGCTGAAGATCAAAAGGCCAGCAGGCAGGCAGCCAATGTCAAAGGCCAGAATGTCAACTGAGAAGCCTGCACCTGCTCCCATTGAGCCCATTGCTGCTGAGGGCAAAAAGAGGAAAGAGAGGGTGAAGAAGACTGTGGCTAGAGTCCTTGGCAAGGCCTCCATCATGGATGAGGAGGAAGAAGAAGAGGTTGCTGCACCAGCACCCAAGGCAGCCAAACTTATGGGATGCCATAAGGTCAGGAACAGCTGCATCCAAGCCCAAGGAAGCACCCAAGGCTGCATCTAAGCCAAAGAGTGCACCCAAGAGAAACACAAGGAGTATACTTGCTGCAGAAAAGAACAAGGCCCCAGTGCCGGAAGCTGCAGAGGAAGAGGAAGAGAATGTCCTTCGGAAGCTCAAGCGCAAGATCCCAGACCACAACGATGCTCATCCTGTGGCTGAGGACATGAAGCTCAGGAGAGACTCAGGGCTAAGGAAGTGGAGAGAAGCATATCCGTATGCTTCTAGGAGAAGGACTGCCGTGGATTACAGATTTCATACCAAGGAGCAGCAAGATTTCTATGAGACTGTTTTGCTTGACAAGAAGCCAATTGTGTGTGATATGAGATGGGTCGACTGGACCTACATCAAGGACAATGAAGAGTACTTCCCTGGAGTATTTGACAGCTTTAGTGCGTGTGGAGTTGCAGACTTTGTTGGGCAGAAGATCACAAAGTGGAACGAGGAGCTAATCATGCAATTCTACTCCACAGCACACTTCTACCCGGATGGAAGGATAACTTGGATGTCAGAGGGTACAAGGTACCAATCCACTGTTGAGGAATGGGCGAAGTTGATCAATGCCCCAGAGGAGCAAGCTAATGACTTGGACATTTACGCCAAGAAAAAGATGGATCACAACTCCATGTCCAACATGTACAAGGAGATCCCGAATGAAGCACTCGACACGTTCAAGTTTGGCTCAGTGCATTACCTTCTCTCAGGACTGCCCACTATCAATTGGATACTAAGGCACACTCTGTTGCCTAAGTCTGGAGATCACAAGATGATCAGAGGTCACGCGATCAACTTGCTTCATGTCTTTGACGTGCCTCAGAAATTCAAGGTCATGAGTCTCATGGTGGAAACCGTTAAGAGGACAGCTGCTGATCAGAAGAGGAGTTGTGGGTATGCCCCACAGATTCAGGAGCTCATCAACTCCAAGACGGGCACGGGCGTATATTTATTGGATAAGGAACACCTGCCCATCCTCCAGATTTTGAAGATAATCAAGTGGTTATGATTGAGAATGAGCCCTCATCTGCCCATGCACAAGCTAAGAAGGAGAAGGCGAAGAAGGAGAAAGCTGCCAGGATGCCTACTCAAGAGGAGGCATCTGAATATTTTCTGAAACCAAACAAGAGCAGCTTGGTTACCTGATAGTGTCCACCCTGCGGATTGAGCAGAGTATAGCCACCCTGACTCAGAACCAGGCGAGTCTAGAGAGGATCATGGAACAGAGATTCTATGACTTGGACATCAAGGTGACTGAGATACAGAATGCCGTGGAGCAGCTCCAGGATGACATGAACGAGAGGAGAGGCAGGACCACGACTGATGCTTTTGCCAGGGTGCCACGAGGTCCGAGGTCATCTGCACTGCCAGTTGCTGCCACCAAAGCTACAATGTCTACACCAGCTACAGCCTCAGTTCCCCCAGCTCCAGCATCCACTTCAGCCTCAACTCCTACCACATCTACTGAAGGCTTCGTCCTTGGCGTGCTCCGGACTCCACCACCACCTGAAGATCAAGCCTGAGCGTCGACTTAGCACTATGCATTTTCTAGGAAATTTTTGGTAACTTGTTGCCAAAGGGGGAGAAAATGTATAGATCATAGGCTTCGAGAGAGAGTGTTGCTTTTTTCTCTCTTGTTTTATTTGGTGGTTTTTCGAACTTTGTTTGCTTGTGTGTGTGATACTACGTCCTTATGCCTGTGAGACATCGATGATCATGTGTTTGATCATAAGCTACACTTAATGTTTGCTTAATGCTTGCTTAAATATTATCATTCTATCTATTGCTTGTGATCATTCACTATTCTTGGTGATGAGTGCTTGTACTTCTTTCTTATCATTTTAAGCGCTCCACCAAGATGTATGTGACATGGAAGAGTAACCCATGATTTTAACTCCTTGTGCATTTGCAGTCCAAAGCAAATTCTAAATATGCACAAATTTAGGGGGAGCTCTTATTTGTCACATACTTCTCAAAACGACGATGTATTTCATGGTTATTATAATTAGTCGAAGCTTTGATCTATATGTTGTCATCAATTACCAAAAAGGGGGAGATTGAAAGTGCAACTATCCCTAGGTGGTTTTGGTAATTTATAACAACATATAGCTCACTGAGCTAATGATATTTCAAGATGATTATTTCAGGAAAGCTCAATGATTGGCATGGCATGGATGTGAAAGTGGAACCCTCAAAATGCTAAGGACAAAGAATTGGCTCAAGCTCAAAAGTTCAAGACTCTTCATTTTATATTTTAGTGAGCCAAGATCACATTGAGTCTTTAGGAAAAGCCAATACTATCAAGGAGGGATGAGGTGTTGCTTAATGAGCCTCTTGCTTTATGTGCTTGGTGATATGCTCCAAAATCCTCAACCACTTTTCCATAGCCACAAATGACCTAAACCCTAAGCCAAACTCGGTCATACCGATTCTGCCAATCCGGCGCCACCGAGTTTCACTTGTCATTTGCCACTGCCAAACCCTAGCAATTCGGTCCTACCGATAAGGATCTCGGTCACACCGAGATGGGGTTGCAAACTCTCTGTTTCCTTTCGTAACTTTTCGGTCTCACCGAAAGAGCGAATCGGTCCCACCGAGAATGCAATGTAAACTCTCTGTTTCCTTCTTGTAACTTTTCAGTCTCACCGAAAGAGCGAGTCGGTCCCACCGAGTTTACCTGACCAACTCTCTGGTTAGCTAATTGCCAAACTCGGTCTCACCGAGTTTGTGCAATCGGTCTCACCGAGATTACGTTATGCCCAAACCCTAACTGAATCGGTCCCACCGAGTTGCATGTCAGTCCCACCGAAATTCCTAACGGTCACTAGGTTTACTATTTCGGTCAGACCGAGTTTTCTGATTCGGTCCCACCGAGATTGGTAGACTGTGTGTAACGGTTGGATTTTGTGTGGAGGCTATAAATACCCCTCCACCTCCTCTTCATTCATGGAGAGAGCCATCAGAACACATACATCATTCCAACTCATATGTTCTGAGAGAGAACCACCTACTCATGTGTTGAGACCAAGATATTCCATTCCTACCATATGAATCTTGATCTCTAGCCTTCCCCAAGTTGCTTTCCACTCAAATCTTCTTTCTACCAGATCCAAATCCTATGAGAGAGAGTTGAGTGTTGGGGAGACTATCATTTGAAGCACAAGAGCAAGGAGTTCATCATCAACACACCATTTGTTACTTCTTGGAGAGTGGTGTCTCCTAGATTGGCTAGGTGTCACTTGGGAGCCTCCGACAAGATTGTGGAGTTGAACCAAGGAGTTTGTAAGGGCAAGGAGATCGCCTACTTCGTGAAGATCTACCGCTAGTGAGGCAAGTCCTTCGTGGGCGATGGCCATGGTGGGATAGACAAGGTTGCTTCTTCGTGGACCCTTCGTGGGTGGAGCCCTCCGTGGACTCGCGCAACCGTTACCCTTTGTGGGTTGAAGTCTCCATCAACATGGATGTAGGATAGCACCACCTATCTGAACCACGGGAAAAAACATCCATGTCTCCAATTGCATTTGAATCCTCCAAACCCTTCCCTTTACATTCTTGCAAGTTGCATGCTTTACTTTCCTCTGCCAATAAACTCTTTGCATGCTTGCTTGAATTGTGTGATGATTGCTTGACTTGTCCTAAGATAGCTAAAATCTGCCAAGAACTAAAATTGGCAAAAGGCTAAGTTTTTATTTGGTCAAGTAGTCTAATCACGCCCCCTCTAGACATACTTCGATCCTACGCAGGAAAGACTAGTGTTGGTCTGTGGGGCCAGTCTTGATCCCGCCAGGCGTAACAGGGTGTTACAATTGGTATTAGAGCCGACCCTCGCGGTTACGCAGACATGCGCGGGTCAGGTGCACAGGCATGTGGCGCATGGCGCGTATGGCCCGTTGTGGCACATGACATGGCACATGTGCTAGACTAAATGCGCATACCTGTGCCAAGAGGGAACATTCCTAATGGGACGACGAGGACGTCGGTTCCTTTGAGTGGGGGGTGTATATGAGAGCCTGGTTTAATAGGAATGATAGACTACTCATATCAACAAGGAATTCCTTCTTTTCCGGGAGCCCATTCAAAAAGAACTCCAAAGTTAAGTGTGCTTGGTTTGGAGTAATTCTAGGATATGTGACCGACCGGAAAGTAACTCCGAAGTGCGCACGAGTGAGGACAAAGTGCGCAGGAAAGACAAGTGTTGGTCTGTGGGGCCAGTTTTGATCCCGCCAGGCGTAATAGGGTGTTACGAGTATGCTAACAAATGCAAAAGAGGCAGTGATGAGGGATTGGAAACCTAAAATTGGATGTATTATATTTGACTAGCAATGAATTTCTCTAATAGGAACATTGAATGTTTTGCTTTAGAAGTGCTTTGTGATGTACAGGTACCTGAAATAGAATTTTAGTGACCCTATGCACTGAAATAGCTTATTTACTTTCCTGGGATTACTAGATCTTACATTGTGGGTCGCTGAATGCAAGGGTTTGGAATTAATGATGTATAGGAATAATAACCATATGTTAATCCACCGGAAAACTGTCATGTAGTTATTTGTTCATGGATACACAATAGGTAAGATCATGATCCTAAATGCTCTTGTGCTGCATGTTGTATTGGCTTTTACAACCTAAAGATCATTTCATTAATACATATAATATTTGTTTGATGGAAGATTACATGTTTAATTAGAAGCTATCATGAGGACTGGTAGCACCCACAACGGCTAATGGATGGATGTTGGCTTTGTTGCTATCGTTGGACTTTGGATGTGAGAATGTGTTTGTAAATCTTCAAGCACATGCCTACCTGAGTAATATTTATGTTTTCACGAGCAATGGCAATATTCTTTGTGTGAAGATTGTTAAGTCGGTTGTGAGTTTCCATTTACATACCTATGTGATACGTCTCCAACGTATCTATAATTTTTTATTGTTCCATTTTATATAGTATCAATCTTGGATGTTTTACATGCATATTATATCATGTTTTGGGACTAACCTATTAACTTAATGCCAAGTGCCAGTTGTTATTTTTTCCTGTTTTTGGTTTTCTAGGAAATCAATACCAAACAAAGTCCAAATGCCACGGAGGAGGCCAGAAGGTGAAGGAGTAGGCCACAAGGCAATAGGGCACGCCCAAGGGGGCAGACGCGCCCTAGTAACTCGTGGGCCCCTCATTCCTCCATTTAACCTAATTCCAACTCTCTAAATTCTCTAAAATTGGGAAAACAACATAGAGCCACCCAAAAAAATACCTTTTCCACCATCACAAGTCTTTGTTCTTGCGAGATCCTATCTGGAGGCCTTTTCCGGTACTCTGCCGGAGGGGGAATTGATCATAGAGGGCCTCTACATCAACCTTGTTGCCCTTCCGATGATGTGTGAGTAGTTTATCACAGACCTATGGGTCCATATCTAGTAGTGATGTCGTTTGAAGCTACGTCAGTATTTCCCCAAAGAGGAAGGTATGATGCAGCACAGCGGTGGTAGGTATTTCCCTCAGATATGAAACCAAGGTTATCAAACCAGTAGGAGAACCAAGCAACACAACATAAACAGCCCCTGCAGACAAATAACAAATACTCGCAACCCAACGTGTTAAAGGGGCTGTCAATCCCTCTCGGGTAACAGTGCCAGAAATTGGTGCATTGATGGGGGAAAGTTGTAATAGATTGAATAAATAGATCGCTAATAAAATAAAGTGCAACAAAGTATTTTTGTATTTTTGGTTTAATAGATCTGAAAATAAAAGCAAAGGAAAAGTAGATCGCAAAGACAAATATATGAGAAAGAGACCCGGGGGCCGTAGGTTTCACTAGTGGCTTCTCTCGAGAAAAATAGCAAACGGTGGGTGAACAAATTACTATTGGGAAATTGACATAACTTCAAATACTCATGACGATATCCAGGAAATGATCATTATATAGGCATCACGTCCAAGATTAGTAGACCGACTCCTGCATGCATCTACTACTATTACTCCACACATCGACCGCTATCCAGCATGCATCTAGTGTATTAAGTTCATGGAGAAACGAAGTAATGCAATAAGAACGATGACATGATATAGACAAGATCTATCTATGTAGAGATAGACCCCATCATTTTATCCTTAGTAGCAATGATACATACGTGTCGGTTCCCCTTCTGTCACTGGGATCAAGCACCGTAAGATCGAACCCACTACAAAGCACCTCTTCCCATTGCAAGATAAATAGATCAAGTTGGCCAAAAAAACCAAATATTGGAGAAGAAATACGAGGCTATAAGTAATCATGCATAAAAGAGATCAAATAAACTCAAATACTTTCATGGATATAAAAAGATAGATCTGATCATAAACTCAAAGTTCATCGAGACCAACAAACACACCGCAAAAGAGTTACATCATATGGATCTCCAAGAGACCATTGTATTGAGAATCAAGAGAGAGAGAGAGAGAGAGAGAGAGAGAGAGGAAGCCATCTAGCTACTAACTACGGACCTGAAGGAGATGCTGCATGTTTCATTATGTGGTGTTGTTTTGTTATAATCTCATCCTTTTGTGTTCACAGACTGGAAAGTATGCATATTTATCTTCCAAGGAGACGAGTAACTAGTTTGTGTCACCTTGCAGAGGGGGTGCAAAGAAGATAAGATTGAGGATTTCCAAGTACAAGATGTTAGGAAGGAGCCTTGCAAGAGAAGTAGGAGCTGCGCTGAGCCTCTTCAACATGTTAAGGTAAGTCAGTGTATCCAACTCAACAGTTCAATTCATTGTTTGTTTCAGGCATAGTTAATTTGCTCTTTTAAATTGCTTTATTTGTCCTCAGTTAATGAGATGCCCAAAGAATGATGCCTGATGTTGGGTACTTGTATAACTACTCCCTCCATTTCTTTTTACTTCATGTATAAGATTTGGTCAAAGTCAAACTATACGAAATTTGACCAAATTTATATCAAAAAATATAAACATCTACAATACTAAAACTATATAGTATGAAAATTCACTTCATGATGCATCTGATAATGTTGATATCATATTGTGCATGTTCATATTTTTTAATATAAAGTTAGTCAAACTTTACAAAGCTTGACTTTGACCAAACCTTATATGTAGACTAAAAAGAAACGGATGGAGTATTAGTTGACATAATTGAAGGCCTTACCATTTAATTACTCTGCCGAAGTGTACCTGAAGCTTTGAAGTCTATTAACCAACTATTATTGTATGAGGCTCACAATCTAGTTTATACTAGGCTAATGATTGCATAGTTTTGCTTGCTGTAGTATGTTTGTATGAAACCCTGTGTTGTTCATTATGCTCCCTAAGACTTTAATTGAGTTACAGAATGGCCAACTGCTTGCTTACTTCTACACGACGTGCTGTCTAAATTTGTAACTTGTCTGTGTTTTGGATTGGGCCCCAACATCATGCTCCTCTGGTGAGTTAAGAGAGATTTCTGTATGCAGGCTACACAGACTACCTTTTTTACAATTTTTAAAATATCACCTGCTTATGCTTCATACGTGTAACATTATTGTTAGTCCTGTTTTGCCATGTACAAAATAGTCTGTCTTGCTCGCTTCACTGTTGTAACTATATTTTTGCCCTAGTCATGTGTACTTACAGAAACATTTCAGGATGAAGTGACATCAACACAAAGATCTGCGAGCAGTGTGGCATGACCATTACCGAATGATTATGGATTGGAATTGGAATGTGCTGATGTTCTCGAGCATCAACTAGAGGTGGCAAGACAATGTGTACATGATTCTCAACATACAATCAACAAGTTGAGACTGGACATGCAGGTATTAGATGCAGGAGTCAAAAAAATGAAACAAGACACTGAGGTAACAACGAAGGAATTGGAGATTTTGCAGACTAAAATTTGTGCTATCTAAATCTGGCCAATCCTATTTTCTAAAGAGATTATAGTTCAAATGGTAAGTTATGTTGATGCGCGTCCATGATGTAGGAGCTGTATTTGCCCAATGTATGTAATTTGCTGTTTGTGTATGCTTTATTATCACTGGTGCCGAACCATAATGCCCAGTGGGTATAATCGGCTGTAATTTCTTTATTGTATAGTGTAGGATTATTCTACGTTTCTATGCCTTAGTCTCTTTATTGTATAGTGTATGTTTTTTAGAGGTGATAGTATAGAGTAGGATAATTCTTTGAATATGCTATATCGCTCAAACGGGGGCCAACTCGCCCAAACGTTATAGTGACCATGGCCCTCCACAGGCCGTATGATCTATGGGCCATCTATGGGATGGACGATCCATGGCCTTCTATGGTCGTCGGGTCCGTGGGCCTTCTATGGGCTGTCGGATCCATGGGCCTTCTATGGGCCGTTGGATCTATGGGCCTTCTATGGGCCGTCAGATCAATGGGCCTTCTACGGACCGTCTCATCTATGGGCCTTGTACTTGCGGATGCTTGCAATAGAGGTTAATCATAAGTGGGATGCTTGTCCAAGTAAGGACAACACCCAAGCACCGGTCCACCCACAAACCAAATTATCAAAGTACCGAACGCGAATCATATGAACATGATGAAAACTAGCTTGACGATATTCCTATGTGTCCTCGGGAGCGCTTTTCTCTATATAAGAATTTGTACAGGCTTGTCCTTTGCTACAAAAAGGATTGGGACACCTTGCTGCACTTTATTTACTTTTGTTACTTGTTACTCGTTACAAATTATCCTATCACGAAACTATCTGTTACCTATTATTTCAGTGCTTGCAGAGAATACCTTGCTGAAAACCGCTTATCATTTCCTTCTGCTCCTCGTTGGGTTCGACACTCTTACTTATCGAAAGGACTACAATAGATCCCCTATACTTGTGGGTCATCAAGACTCTTTTCTGGCACCGTTGCCGGGGAGTGAAGCGCCTTTGGTAGGTGGAATTTGGTAAGGAAAAATTTATATATTGTGCTGAAATTTACTGTCACTTGTTACTATGGAAAGTAATCCTCTGAGGGGCTTGTTCAGGGTATCTTCACCCCGACCAGTAGAGCAAAGATTTGCTCCTCAACCTACTGAACCTACTAAAAATGAAAATGTCTGCTTTGAAATTCCTTTGGGTATGATAGAAAAACTGCTAGCTAATCCTTTTGCAGGAGATGGAACAAAGCATCCTGATGAGCACCTAATACATGTGGATGAAGTTTGTGGATTATTTAAGCTTGCAGGTGTGCCCGGAGATGTTATTAAGAAGAAGGTCTTCCCTTTATCTTTGACGGGAGATGCATTGACATGGTATAGGCTATGTGATGATACGGGGTCATGGAACTACAAACGATTGAAATTGGAATTTCAGAAGTTTATTCCTATGCATCTTATTCATCGTGATCGCAATTATATATATGATTTCTGGCCTCGCGAAGGATAAAGCATCTCTCAAGCTTGGGGGAGGCTTAAATCAATGTTATATTCATGCCCCAATCATGAGCTCTCAAGAGGAATTATTATTCAACAATTTTATGCTCGGCTTTCTGATAACAATCGCACCATGCTCGATACTTCTTGTGTTGGCTCTTTTATGATGAAGACTATTGAATTCAAATGGGATTTATTGGAATAAATTAAACGCAACTCTGAAGATTGGGACCTCGACAAAGGTAAGGAGTCAGGTATGACACCTAAGTATAATTGTGTTAAATCTTTTATGGATACATATGTTTTCCGTAAATTTAGCACTAAATATGGACTTGACTCTGAGATAGTAGCTTCTTTCTGTGAATCTTTTGCTACTCATGTTGATCTCCCTAAGGAGAAGTGCTTTAAATATCATCCTCCCATAGAAGTAAAAGTAGATGCACCTATTAAAGTTGAAGAAAAGACTGTCACCTATAATGATCCTATTGTTCCTACTGCTTATGTTGAGAAACCACCTTTTCCTGTTAGGATAAAAGATCATGCTAAAGCTTCAACTGTGGTTCATAAAAGCAATATTAGAACCTATACACCTCCTGAGAAAATTAAAGTTGAACCTAATATTGCTATTGTTAAAGATCTCTTGTCTGATAATATTTATGGGCATGTTATTTATTTCTGTGATGAAACTGCTAGAATTGCTAAACCTTGTGCTAAAGATAAACCTAGACCTGTGGTAGGCATGCCTGTTATTTCTGTTAAAATAGGAGATCATTGTTATCATGGCTTATATGATATGGGTGCCAGTGCTAGTGCAATACCTATTGACCTATACAGAGAAATTATGCATGATATTACACCTGTTGAGTTAGAAGATATTGATGTCACAATTAAACTTGCCAATAGAGATACTATTTCACCAATGGGAATTGTTAGAGATGTTGAAGTCTTGTGTGGGAAAACTAAATATCCTGCTGATTTTCTTGTTCTTGGTTCCCCACAAGATAGCTTTTGTCCCATTATATTTGGTAGACCCTTCTTGAACACAATTAATGCTAAGATAGATTGCAAAAAAGGATGTTGTTACTATTGGTTTAGGTGATATGTCTCATGAATTGAATTTATCTCAATTTCATAGACAACACCGTGAAGAGGAATTGCCTAGTAAAGATGAAATTATTGGTCTTGCTTCTATTGCCGTGCCTCCTAGCGATCCTTTAGAACAGTATTTGCTCGACCATGAAAATGATTTGTTTATGAATGAAATAAGGGAAATAGATGAAGTATTCTTTAAACAGGAACCCATCCTGAAACACAATTTGCTTGTTGAAATCCTAGGGGATCCTCCTCCACCCAAGGGTGATCCCGTGTTGGAGCTCAAAACGTTACCTGATACTCTTAAATATGCTTATCTTGATGAGAAAAAGATATATCCTGTTATTATTAGTGCTAACCTTTCAGAGCATGAAGAAGAGAGATTATTGAAAACTCTGAAGAAGCACCATGCTGCTATTGGATATACTCTTGATGATCTTAAGGGCATTAGTCCCACTCTATGTCAACACAAAATAAATTTGGAGGAAGATGCCAAACCAGTTCGTGATCATCAACAACGGCTGAATCCTAAGATGAAGGAAGTGGTAAGAAAGGAAATACTAAAGCTTCTTGAGGCAGGTATAATTTATCCCGTTGCTGATAGTCAGTGGGTAAGTCCTGTCCATTGTGTCGTTCCTAATGATAAAGATGAGTTGATCCCGAAAAGAATTATTACAGCTTATAGGATGGTAATTGATTTCCGCAAATTAAATAAAGCTACTAAAAAGATCATTACCCCTTACCTTTTATCGATCAAATGCTAGAAAGATTATCCAAACATACACATTTTTGCTTTCTAGATGGTCATTCTGGTTTCTCTCAAATACCTATGTCAGCCAATGATCAATCAAAGACTACTTTTACTTACCCTTTTGGTACTTTTGCTTATAGACGTATGCCTTTTGGTTTATGTAATGCACCAGCTACCTTTCAAAGATGCATGATGGCTATATTCTCTAACTTTTGTGAAAAGATTTGTGAGGTTTTTATCATGGAATTGTCACGACAGATGTCCTAGCAAAAGGACTTAGTCGTAGGGCCATCGCAACTAGGAAGCTTAAAGGGGTAAATCGGGACAAAGGACACGAGAGGTTTATACTAGTTCGGCCCCTTATGATGAAGGTAAAAGCCTACGTCTAGTTGTGTTGGATTTGCTGGGGTTTCGAAGACCAGGGAGCGAATTCGCTTTGCCTGGCTTTGAGTTGTTGTTTTCTTGTTCTAAGCCGCCGCCGGGTCGTCCCCTTATATACATGGGTTGATGCCTGGCGGCCTGCAGAGTGCCGACCGGCTCATAAAACGTGTCCGGCTCGGTGACCTCTTTATATGCCTTTCTTTACAAGTCTTTCTTTTCATACGGCGGGTTATAATATTGGGCCTCAAGCCGCCTCTGGGATTTAGGCCTTCTATAAGTCTTAATAAACTATCGCCTTGAATATTACTGGGCTTCTTTTGTAACCCGCCATTGGGGTTGACCCGGCCCCTCCTCGGTGGGTCATACCTGGTAGCTATATTCCCAACATTAGGCCCCAGGTTGACTTGAACTTTGTTCTTTGTCAATCTTCAATACTTAGACAAAAACTATCTTCCTCTCTCTGTGTAAAGTCTGTAACCCGCCATGACGTCATCTTCTGAAAACACAAAAAACTGTTATGACTTCAGCCTCAACGGATCTTTATCTTTTAATCTCTTCCGAGAATCGAGGCGTCTGTTTAATTGGATAATCATTATTTGGGTCTTCCTCGATTTTTGCGCCTGCCTGTCTGCTTATCCTCTTATAAATAGGCACGACATGGTATTTCTCATTCTTCCCTCTCTTCGTCTTCTTCCTCTCGCAACCCCACTGCTGCTCGAGCTCCGTCGTCGTTGTAGAGCACCTCGTCTTCATCGGTCTTGGCCGCTGCATCAACCGGAATCGGTCCAGAGAACGGCGGCGACTCTCCGCAGAAGATTTGTGGCTGTAAGTGTTTGCCCTCTTGTTCCTCAGATCCACATTAGGGTTTCTAGGTTTTCTGCATGTTCTTCACAGTTCATCTCAGTTTCTTCGTAGTTCGTCCACTGCAGCTTCTTCTTGATCGAAAAATAACACATACTCGTGCGGTAGTTGTTTTGTACCCATTCTTGATACCAATAGATCCCTTTTTCTGGTACAAAGACCTCATTAGAACTCATGAACTCATCTGTGCTAGATTTTTAGGTCTAGAATATTTTCCATTTTGAACGGCCATTTGATCCATAATAATATCAAAATTTTATGAAACTTGTTTGTCTCAACACTTGGCCAATTCTATTTCTGGCATTTCTCAAATATCTGTAGTCATGGCAGCTTATTATGCCGGCTCACTTTTCCTTATATGACATTAGCCCTTATTTAAGCCGCCATTACTCATTTGCACCATCATCATTTAACTTCACCATTACCATTGAATTGAACCGGCACATTACTTTCTTTTCAGTTCATCTTTTGATCATCATACCGTCAAAAGCACCGACTGACTGCAACTGGGTCCCCTCCACAGTAACAGAGGATAACTTGAAGGAATTCTTCACCATATGATTTTTGCCAGGGGAGAATGCTATGTCTTACCATGCACCTGACCCGGAGGAGGAACAGCCTAATCCCAAAGACGGTGAAGTTATTGTCTTCTCTGACCACATGAATCGGGGTTTTTCACCACCCGGCTCAAAGTTCTTTAGAGACGTTCTTCATTTTTTCAAACTCCACCCTCAAGATCTTGGTCCCAATTCCATATCCAATATCTGCAACTTCCAAGTTCTCTGTGAGGTGTATCTTTAAGAAGAGCCGACTGTGGAACTCTTCAGAGAGTATTTTTATCTGAACCGCCAGAACGAGTGTACCAATGGCCCTAGCTTGGAACTTGGTGGAATCTCAATTCAGCGCCGACATGGCGCTATCTTTCCCTTAATATTCTTACTGAGCCATCCCAAGGATTGGAATCAGACTTGGTTATATTGTCAAGATACGTCTCCAGCCAACGAAAAACCACTGCCGGGTTATCGCGCGGAGCGTCTGGATTCCAAGTTTGTGCTCCCTGATAAGCTTACTGCCGCTGAACGCAAGAAGCTTATTCCATCTATTAAAAGGATTAACGCCTTATTGGGGAATGGCTTAACCGGAGTTGACTTGACCCGTTGCTGGATCTCGTGACGGGTCATCCCTCTAAGCCGCTGATCCAAATTGATGTATGACTATGGCGGAGGCCCAGATGACTCTCTTCGTCACAGCTCCGTTCAACTAACTGAAGAAGATATTGTTTGAATGTCAACCCTCCTAGTGAACGGCAAATATGAAGACTACAGTAAAGTCGGGTTAAACCCCTTCTACAAACTTAACCCGGCGCCAGAGGTAAAAAAACTCCTAACCTCTTTCTCTTTGTATTTTCCTCAGCAGTTTTAAATACTTGCATGACCTTTTATCTTGTTTTACTTGTTTACAAGCCAAATCTGACTTCTGGAAAGCCAAGTATGACCATGAAGCCGCCGCCATGGCCGCCAGGAAGACGACCCGGAGGTCCAAGAAGAAAAAGAGCACTACTGAGGACCTATTAAAGCTTGACGATGATTCTGAGTCGGAGGTAGCCCTTGACTCCCTTGGCCAGTTTTTTAGTAACCTTATTGACACTGACTATTGCCAGGATGACACGGGGGCCAGTCAGGCCGTAGAAGAAGAGGTAACTATTTCCTCTGACTCAGCCCATTTGCCAAGACAGAAATTTCGACCGGTAACCCGGAAAGTAAGGTTTTCGCACCCTTTAGCTTATTTGGACCCTCATTTTCTTTTGAAAAAGTAGCAACATGAGAGCCGCCGTCAGGCCCGAAACAATGATGAACCGCCTTCCATTGTACAACAAACTCCTCAAAAACGCCAGAATGAGGTCTCTTTTATCTTCATCTTCTGCTTTCATTAATGAGTCTATTCTCTTGTATTACTGACGTTATTTTACCTTTTGCAGGAGGTTTCTCGCTCTTCTGGCGACTCATCGCAGACTCAATTTCCGGCTTTTAAGACTGCCCCTGGGTAAGGAAAAATCGTCTTTCCTCTGCATCTTAAAAATTGCATCATTGTACTAACTGTCTCATAAAATCTTTCTTTAGTGGTCAAGCCAAGTCCAAGAAGGCCAAGGTGATTAGGCCGGCGGAAGACCCGTCAGTTCTTGCACCTGAACCGGCCATGCCAACTCCCCCCCCTTCGAACTGAAGCACCAGAAGACCCTGCCGTTGATACTCAATTGGATCCTCCTGAGCCGTCAGCTGATGATACCATTTTTAATCCCTCTACCGCCAGACCATCCAGTTTAACTAACCCGCCATCATCTTATGATCATGACGTTCTGATCACTGGTAGACGTTTTGTTGAACCGGGGACTCCCTCTGTCTTAGATCGGCACACTGCTAAACAAGAAGCCTTGGAGAAATAGAAAGTGCATTTTGATATCTCTCACTACACTCATCTGAATGCTAGTGATATACTTTCCGGCTATCTCAGTCATGTTCATTCCAGCCGTGACTCAGAAATTGAGATGGTCAAGCAATTGCAGCTGAAATATGAGGTATGTTCTCCGGTTCACTTAAACTCTGCCAGCCCCCAAATCTTCAGATGATGAACCTAAATGATCTGTAGATTTTATGATATAGGTTGATACTTTGTCTCTAAGTCCAACGAAGTAGCATAAACTTCACCTGTAGTCCCCAAGGACCGGCTCAATTTATCATAAATGAACCGGTACTTAACTTCATAACTGTCCTTTACTAGTCTATTGCAACCCGACTCAATCCTGAGAAACTTTCTGAATGTCATGCATTAGCCCCCAAGTGCCAAGTGTTATTACTTTGTAAAACACTTGGGACTTGAAACATATAAGAGTCATAAAAGATTGTTTTGGCAGACTTTATCCCCCAAGTGTCAAGTGGTATTGCGGTGTAAAGTACTTGAGACTTGAATCTTTATAACTTCTAGTTTAAGCCTTGACACACTTGTGTATGTTTTGTAGAACACCCTATCTGAATTGGGCTCCCAATTGACTGAGCCAAAGACCCGGCTGGCTGATCAGGAGGCAGAAATCAAGACTGCTGACTCTAAACTCCAATTGAGTCTTTCTGAGATGGAAAAATTGAAAACCAGCTTGATTGCCAAAAAGAAATCCTGGCCCGAAGAAAAGACGCTGCTGATACAACATGCTGAAAAAGCTGAAGCGGCTCTTGAAGAGGTTACCACAGAACTCACCGGCTTAAAGAACCGGGTGTCTCAAATGGTCTCCGCCATCTTTGGTAAGTCATCTGTGTTAATCACTTATGCCTTCTTGTGATCCGGAATATAAACCACAAGCTGACCCCTTATTTAAAAAATATGCGCAGGTCCGCAAAGCAAAACTCTGAGCCAAGATAGTGTGACCAAACTGAAGGCGGTTTACACCTTAGTGGAGCAGTTGTATACTAGCACTCAATGAGCACTTGCTGCTATCTCTCCTGCCAACCAAGGACCCAATCGACTGAGCGATGTCTTAAAGAAATTGTCAATCTTACCCGCCAGGTTTCAAGAGGTCAAACGATCCTGTGCCAGAGCTGGAGCCCTGACTGCCCTGAGCCGCTCCAAAGCCTGGGTGCCAGATCTAGATCCGGCGGATGTAGCTAGGGGGTACCCTACCATGAAGGAAGACGGGTCTCTATTTGAGTAGGATGACTTCATTGCCTGCATGAGGGGAGTTCGACCTCAAGCCACCGTTCTTGGAGATGAGACCAACGTTGATAAATATCAGCCGGGTTTTGATTTGGAGAATAAGAAGATGGCGACTCCCTCTTGTAAAGTGATGGATCTTATCCCGCCGGTTCGCCAACATGCATTTGCCCCAGAGATTGACCCGTCCGGCTTAATTGATGATAAGGCCGAATTCATTGCACTGAATGGCTTTGACTGGTCAAATTCCGGCTTTCAACTAGTGGAGGGAGATGAATCGGCCAGGGGGAGTCGTAACCATCTGAACAATCTTGCTTTTAGCTTAGGACCTGTCTTAAGAGAGAAAAACAGTATCCTTTTGGGATCTTAATGCGTTGTAATAGGTTAGTTTAAAAAACTGCATATTTTGCCTATGCCATCATGCATAAGATGCTGTGTGTTTGCTTTGAATGTCAATATATGCGTCACATCTATGGTTACATCTACAATGTTTTAACTTTGCTCCTACAAAAAATGAAAGAGTTGGTCTGGCGGCTTAACATCGGACGGGTCAAAAAACCCAGTATATGTCTTTTTTTGAAAATATAAATAAGTAAGAAAAAACCTGTTCGTTAACAACACTGTCATACCTGTGTTTCTGGACTGCCGGTTTTCATGATCTGGATGATGAGGTTGATGACTATCATGCCTTTGGCAACTTATTGTCAAATAATCAAGCCGGCTTAAATAAAAACCATACTGATAATTTAAATTTGAGACAATAAAAAACCAGTACGACAAAATAGCAGATCACAGACAATATAAATTTGGGGGTTTTTGATTTGAATATGATCAGTAAACCGTACCAAAGGGGTTAAGCTAAGATTCAAATACGATCATATAGCCCCCAGTGGCTTTGGCGTTGTGCCGATCAAGAGGGTACCGACAGCTATGTTCTCTTTGGTTCGAATACGACCTATGTTTGAATAGGAAGCCCCCAAATGACCTTGAGAGGTTTTTAACGACCCTGATTCAAATACGATCCAAGTCGGATCCAAAAGGGGTTAAGCTATGATTCGGATACGATCAATAAGCCCCCTAGTGAGTTTGGCTTTGAGCCGATCAAGAGGGTTACGACAGCTATGTTCTCTTTGGTTCGAATACGACCTATGTTTGAACAGGAGGCCCCCAAGTGACCATGAGGTTTACAGCTAGTTTCGAATACGATCATAAGCCGGACCAAAAAAGGTGAAGCTAGATTCGGATATGATCAGCCTCCTTTCTGGTCATTTTTAAACAATAAAAACAATAAGGATATATGATCATTGAAAAGGGAAAAAAGGACAGAGGTCCTGCTTTATTACTTATCATGATATATACAACGTCAAAGTATGTACATGACGAGAGCCGGTGGCTTAAGTATAGTATGGCCGAAGTTGAGCAATGTTCCATGGTCGGCGGGTCTCCTCCTCCGACTTACGTGAGTCTTTGTGCTCTCGAACGTCAATGAGGTAATATGACCCGTTGTTTAAATTCTTGCTGACCACAAAGGGTCCTTCCCAAGGCGGGGATAATTTGTGTGCATCAGACAGATCCTGGATGAGCCGGAGCACCAGGTCACCTTCTTGAAAGGTTCTGGACTTAACCCGGCGGCTATGATAACAGTGCAGGTCCTGTTGATAAATTGCTGATCGAGCCGCCGCCAAGTCTCTCTCCTCATCTAACAAGTCAAGTGCATCCTGTCGGGCTTGTTCATTATTAACTTCAATGTAAGCTGCTACATGAGGCGAGTCATGATGGATGTCATTGGGTAGCACTGCTTCCGCCCCATAAATCATGAAGAAAGGTGTATAACCTGTAGACCTGTTAGGAGTGGTGTTGATACTCCACAACACCAAGGGTAATTCCTCTACCCAACAACCCGACATCCGTTGTAAGGGAACCATAAGCCGAGGCTTGAGACCTTCTAAGATTTCCTGATTTGCTCTCTCAGCCTGACCATTGGATTGAGGGTGAGCTACGGAAGAAACATCAAGCCAGATATGCTCACGTTGACAAAACTCCTCCATAGCACCTTGGGACAAATTAGTGCCATTATTAGTGATAATGCTGTGTGGAAAACCAAAGAGAAAATCACCTTTTTCATGAACTGAACCGCCGTGGCTGCATCACACTTACTCACTGGCTCTGCCTCAACCCATTTCGTGAATTTGTCAACTGCCACTAAAAGATGTGTATTTTTATCCTTAGACCTTTTGAAAGGTCCAACCATGTCAAGCCCCCAGATTGCGAATGGCCAAGTGATTGGAATCATCCGCAACTCTTGAGCCGGCACATGCGCTCGTCGTGCAAATTTTTGACATTCATCACACCTACTGACCAGATCCTTTGCATCAGCGTGAGCCGTCAACCAGTAAAAACCATGATGAAAAGCTTTGGCCACAAGAGACTTTGACCCGGCGTGATGACCACAATCCCCTTCATGAATCTCACGGAGTATCTCTTGACCTTCTTCAGGAGAAACACAATGCTGAAACGCTCCAGTGACACTGTGATGATACAACTCCCCGTCAGAAATCGTCATTGACTTGGACCGCCGGGTTATCTGTCGGGCCAGGGTCTCATCCTCTGGCAACTCGCCCAGGGTCATGTAAGCCAAGAATGGTATTTTCCAATCTGGAATAACATGAGTAGCCGCCACTAACTGTGCTTCTGGGTCAGGAATGGCCAAATCTTCCTCTGTAGGCAACTTAACAGACGGGTTATGTAAAACATCCAAAAAGGTGTTAGGGGGTACCAGCTTACGCTGAGATCCCAACCGGCTTAAGGCATCGGCCGCTTCGTTCTTTCTGCGGTCAATGTGTTCCACTTGATAACCCTTAAAATGCCCTGCAACAACGTTGACCTCGCGGCGATAAGCCACCATGAGAGGATCTTTGGAATCCCACTTGCCTGACACCTGTTGAGCCACCAAATCTGAATCTCCAAGGCACCGGACCTGGCTCAAACTCATCTCTTTAGCCATTCGAAGACCATGGAGCAAGGCTTCATATTCTGCAGCGTTGTTAGTAAAGGGAAACATCAATCGCAACACATAACAAAACTTGTCACCTCGAGGAGAAGTTAAAACAACTCCAGCCCCCGAGCCTTCCAACTGTTTGGACCCATCAAAGTGAATCGTCCAATATGTGTTGTCTGGTTTCTCCTATGGCATCTGCAACTCTGTCCAGTCATTAATGAAGTCAACCAGCGCTTGAGATTTGATCGCAGTACGTGGCACATACTTCAAACCATGACACCCAAGTTCAATAGCCCACTTGGCGACTCATCCTGTGGCTCCTCTATTTTGAATGATGTCTCCTAGAGGAGCAGAGCTAACCACAGTGATTGGGTGACCCTGAAAGTAATGTTTGAGCTTCCGGCTTGCCATGAACACCCCATAAACGAGCTTCTACCAATGTGGATATCTTTGTTTAGATTCAATCAGCACCTCACTGACGTAGTAAATCGGCCGTTGGACCGGATGTTCCTTGCCAGCCTCCTTGCGCTCCACCACAATGGCCACACTGACAGCACGTGAGTTAGCAGCTACATATAACAACAACGACTCTTTCTCAACCGGAGCATCAAGAACCGGCGGCTCAGTGAGCTATTTCTTCATATCCTCAAAGGCAGAGTTAGCAGCATCACTCCAGACAAAATCATCCGCCTTTTTCATCATTTGATACAAAGGCATCGCCTTCTCCCCTAACCGGCTTATGAACCGGCTTAAGGCAGCGACGCGACCTGCTAGCCGCTGAACATCATTGATGCACACTGGTTTAGCCAGAGATGTGATTGCCTTAATTTTCTCCGGGTTAGCCTCAATACCTCTGTTAGACACCAAAAAACCCAAGAGTTTGCCAACTGGGACTCCAAAAACACACTTGGCCGGGTTAAGCATCATCTTGTAGACCCGGAGGTTATCAATGGTTTCCTTCAGATCTGTTACCAAGGTTTCCTTCTCTCTGGACTTCACCACTATATCATCCACATAAGCATGAACATTACGCCCAATTGACTGTGAAGGCAATTCTGCACACACCGTTGATAAGTCGCTTGGGCACTCTTAAGCCCAAAAGCCATAGACACATAGAAGAAGGCTCCGAACGGAGTGATGAAAGCTGTCTTCTCTTGGTCCTTGACTGCCATCTTGATCTGATGATAACCTGAATAAGCATCCAGAAAACTCAAACACTCACAACCCGTTGTAGCATCAATGATCTGATCAATAGGAGGGAGAGCAAAAGGGTCAGCCAGAAAAGCTTTGTTCAAATCGGTGTAATCCACACACATACACCAGGTGCCGTTTTTCTTGAGTACAAGCACCAGGTTAGCCAACCACTCTGAGTGAAAAACTTCCACAATGAAACCGGCTGCTAAGAGCCAGGCCACCTCTTCTCTGATGGCCTTGCGCCTTTCCTCCTTAAACCGCCGAAGGAACTGCCTGGCCGGCTTAAACTTCGGATCAATGTTAAGAGTGTGCATAGAGAGTTCTCTCGGGACACCCGGCATGTCAGAAGGTTTCCATGCAAAGATGTCCCAGTTCTCATGGATGAACTTGATGAGCGCGCTTTCCTATTTTGGATCCAAGTTGGCACTGATGATGAACTGCTTGGATGAGTCGCCAGGCACAAAATCAACCATCTTGGTGTCATCAGCTGACTTGAATTTCAACACCAATTCATGCTCCATAGTTGGCTTCTTCAAAGACGTCATGTCTACCGGCAACATATTCTTTATAAAACTTTAACTCCTCTATTGCACAAACAGACTCAGCATAAGCGGCACCTCCTTCTTCACACTCCAGGGCTATTTTCTGGCTTCCATGTACTGTGATGGTGCCTTTATAACCCGACATCTTGAGCTGCAGATATACGTAACACGGTCGAGCCATGAACTTGGCATAAGCCGGCTGTCCAAACAAAGCATGATACATGCTTTTGATCTTAACCACCTCAAAAGTTAACTTCTCAGCCCTGGAATCATATTCATCCCCAAAAGCTACTTCCAGTTCAATCTTACCAACTGGGTACGCCGACTTACCACTAACAACACCATGAAAAATAGTGTTGGATTGTTTAAGACTCTTATCAGTCAACCCCATCCGACGAAACATCTCATAATAGGGGATGTTGATGCTACTGCCTCCATCCATGAGCACCTTAGTGAATTTATATCCACCAACCTGAGGCGCCACCACCAAGGCCAAGTGACCCGGATTATCAACCCGGGGAGGGTGATCTTCCCTGCTCCACACAATAGGCTGTTCTGACCACCTCAAATAACGTGGAATCGCCGGCTGAACGGCATTGACAACCCTCTTATGAAGCTTCTGCCCCCCCTTGCATAAACTAGTGGTAAATACATGGTACTGCCCACTATTCAACTGTTTTGGGTTGCTCCAATACCCGGACTGTTGCTGCTAATTACCTTGGCCGGGTTGCTGATTATAACCACCCTGGTTACCCGGATGACCCTGGCCGTGAAAACTACCCCTGCCTGAACCGGCGCCCGGGCCATGAAAGCCGCCTCCGCCTGAACTGCCGCCAGGCCCGTGACTACCATCAAACATGTTGGAATTTTTAAATGCCTTCATGATCGTACAGTCCTTCCACAGATGGGTAGCTGGCTTCTCCTGGGTGCCGTGTCTTGGACAAGGTTCGTTCAATAGTTGTTCGAGGGTGGGACCTGACCCGCCTGACCGAGGAGGTGGCCTACCCTTGTGCCATTGGCTGTTGCCCTGTGTATTGGTGTTAGCCACAAACTCGTCAGCCTTACGTTTATTACCTCCTTGATTTGCCGGGTTATGCTGGTGACCCTTTCCGTTCTTCTTTCCCTTCCTTGTTTTCTCTTCATCAGACACGGGATCCTTGGTACTGTCAGAATCAGCATATTTGACCAGGGCCTCCATCAACTAGCCCATGCCATTACAGTCACGCTTGAGCCGCCCCAGCTTCTGCTTTAGAGGTTCAAAACGGCAATTTTTCTCCAACATTAAGACTACAGAGTCGGCATCCATCTTATCAGATGAATGTATTATCTCCTTGACTCGGCGCACCCAATGGGTCATGGACTCACCTTCCTCTTGCTTACAATTAGTTAGGTCCACGATTGACATAGGTTGTTTACATGTGTCCTTGAAGTTCTGAATGAACCGGGCCTTTAACTCCGCCCATGAGCTGATGGAATTGGGTGGAAACCCTTTCAACCATGTGCGAGCCATTCCATCCAACATCATAGTAAAATACTTAGCCATTGCTACATCGCTGACCTCCAACCATTGGCATCTCATAACTTTCAATCCATGCCCCAGGTTGCAAGTCGGCCGTGTAATTAGGCACCTTATGAGGCCCCTTAAAGTCTTTTGGCAAGCGATCATTACGTATAGTCGGCACCAGGCAAGGGACACCTCCTGTTCTTGTGGCTACTCCTGCCTCAACAGAGGTTGCTGGGTAAACCGGGAAAGCCTGATGAGCCACCTGCTCAGATGCCAGTTGAGCCACCCGCTCAGCCTCTTGACGGATTCTCTCCTGATCCGCCAGGTTAAGGGCTCCACCCTACGCCGGCTCATGCCTACGCGGTTGATTACGGCGTTGAGCGTTGCTCGACATAGCGGCTGAGTCCATATGCCTAATATAGCTTAGGCTCTAGCTTGGGCGAGGGGTTGAATGGATTCTGCCTCGACTGTGAGAGTATGCATTCTGCTGCGCCAGAGCCGCCTGAAGAAGTTCTCTCATCCTTCGTGTTTCAATTGCTGGCGGAGAGTCGCCTTCCATCGGGAGAGCCGCCAAACGAGCCGACGCAGCAATGAGATTCTCCAAAGGGTTAGAAAAGTGACCCGGTGGTATTGGTGTGTAATGAGGCAGAGCGGTATTCATACGAGGTGGCTCGATGGTCCGCGGTTGAACCGGCGCCCCGGGTGTCGTGATCCGGTTTGCCTCCGGCGGGTTACTTGGACCGGCCCCCGGTGTGTAGAAGAGGTTCCTAGGATCGTACGCCAGAGGCAGACGTGACTGAGTTTTCTGGTGACTTCTCCTCATGACCTCGTTTGACGCGTTCAGATCCACCGAGAGCCGGAAAGTCTCCGCTTGAAGCTGCTGAGCACAAGCATCCAAAGCCGCCCGCTCCGCGGCCATCCTGACCTCTTCTGCTGCTAAACTTTCCTTGGCCTATGCCATCTCTTCGCGTACCCGTGCCACCTCTGCATCATGTTGAGCCTTATCCACCAGCTCCACCACAACAGTCAATAGAGCTGTCAACTTATCCATGAGGTCCATTAGCATCTCAGTCGGGGGGCGCGCGGGGTCTCCTGACCCGGCTGCTACCGACCTGGTGGTTATTGCTGCCGCAGCCGTAGAGTTCTGCCCAGGTTGAGTGCCTGCCATGAAAACTCCGACCCGATTCAGCGGCTTAGAGAGGTCCGGAATACTGCTGCCATCGGAACTGCCCCCAAGCACATCGTCTTGTAGCTGATACAAAGAATCTGTCTCGCCTGAGGATGACTCACGTCAGAACAGATGGCCGTCTCACCGCCATCCACTGATCCTTCAGAGAACTCACCTCCATGGATGCAACCCACGAAGGCATGCTTTACGACAGGTTGGGCCCGGGCGGATCTCGCACGCTGAGCCATCTCGATGAGGTTGGTGTAGACGTCTGGCTTAGGGCCTGACTCGTCGATCCGGCCGATGAAGACATGGATTCCGCTGAAGGGGAC
This sequence comes from Triticum aestivum, assembly GCF_018294505.1. NCBI lineage: Eukaryota > Viridiplantae > Streptophyta > Magnoliopsida > Poales > Poaceae > Triticum > Triticum aestivum. Next base: position 508,992,395 of record NC_057800.1, on the reverse strand, counting down.
CCGGTACCCGTACTCAATTGAGTTGGCCTCGGGGCCCCAGCCTTCTTCGTCGATGTAGAGCTTGCCGCGACGACGCTTGGTCATCCGACCCACAACGTATCCCTTGAGCCCTTTGAAGTTTCCCTTCAAGAACTCAAATCCAGCATGCGCTGGCCCCACGGTGGGCGCCAACTGTCGTGGAATTGTCACGACAGATGTCCTAGCAAAAGGACTTAGTCGTAGGGCCATCGCAACTAGGAAGCTTAAAGGGGTTAATCGGTACAAAGGACACGAGATGTTTATACTAGTTCGGCCCCTTACGATGAAGGTAAAAGCCTACGTCTAGTTGTGTTGGAATTGCTGGGGTTTCGAAGACCAGGGAGCGAATCCGCTTTGCCTGGCTCCGAGTTGTTGTTTTCTTGTTCTAAGCCGCCGCCGGGTCATCCCCTTATATACATGGGTTGATGCCTGGCGGTCTGCAGAGTCCCGGCCGGCTCATAAAACGTGTCCGGCTCGGTGACCTCTTTATATGCCTTTCTTTACAAGTCTTTCTTTTCATACGGCGGGTTATAATATTGGGCCTCAAGCCGCCTCTGGGCTTTAGGCCTTCTATAAGTCTTAATAAACTATCGCCTTGAATATTACTGGGCTTCTTTTGTAACCTGCCATTGGGGTTGACCCGGCCCCTCCTGGGCGGGTCATACCTAGTAGCTATATTCCCAAAAGTTTTGATGGATGATTTTTCCGTCTATGGATCCTCTTTTGATGATTGCTTAAGCAACCTTGACCGAGTTTTGTAGAGATGTGAAGAAACTAATCTTGTCTTGAATTGGGAAAAGTGCCACTTTATGGTTAATGAAGGTATTGTCTTGGGGCATAAAGTTTCTGAAAGAGGTATTGAAGTTGATAAAGCTAAAGTTAATGCTATTGAAAAGATGCCTTGTCCCAAGGACATCAAAGGTATAATAAGTTTCCTTGGTCACGCAGGTTTTTATCTGAGGTTCATTAAGGACTTCTCAAAAATTTCTCGGCCCTCTGACTAATTTATTATAAAAAGATATACCATTTGTTTTTATGATGATTGTGTAGAAGCATTTGAAATACTTAAGAAAGCATTGATCTCTGCACCTATTGTTCAGCCACCTGATTGGAATTTACCTTTTGAAATTATGTGTGATGCTAGTGATTATGCTGTAGGTGCTGTTCTAGGTCAAAGAGTTGATAAGAAATTAAATGTTATTCAATATGCTAGTAAAACTCTAGACAATGCTCAGAGAAATTATGCTACTACTAAAAAAGAATTCTTAGCAGTTGTATTTGCTTGTGATAAGTTCAAACCTTATATTGTTGATTCTAAAGTAACTATTCACACTGATCATGTTGCTGTTAAATATCTTATGGAAAAGAAAGATGCTAAACCTAGACTTATTAGATGGGTTCTCTTGCTACAAGAATTTGACTTGCATATTATTGATAGAAAGGGAGCTGAGAACCCCGTTGCAGACAACTTGTCTAGATTAGAAAATGTTCTTGATGACCCACTACCTATTGATGATAGCTTTCCTGATGAACAATTAAATGTCAAAAATGCTTCTCGTAATAATCCATGGTATGCTGATTATGCTAATTATATTGTTGCTAAATTTATACCACCTAGTTTCACATACCAGCAAAAGAAAAAGATTTTCTATGATTTAAGACATTACTTCTGGGATGACCCACATCTTTATAAAGAAGGAGTAGATGGTGTTATTAGACGTTGTGTACCTGAGCATGAATAGGAATAGATCCTACGCAAGTGTCACTCCAAAGCTTATGGAGGTCACCACGCTGGAGACAGAACTGCACACATAAGGTATTGCAATCCGGTTTTTATTAGCCTACTCTCTTCAAGGATGCCCGTAAGTTTGTCTTGTCTTGTGATGAATGTCAAATAATTGGTAATATTAGTAGACGTCAAGAAATGCCTATGAATTATTCACTTGTTATTGAACTATTTGATGTCTGGGGCTTTGATTATATGGGACCTTTTCCTGCCTGTAATGGATATACACATATTTTAGTTTCCGTTGATTACGTTGCTAAGTGGGTAGAAGCTATTCCAACTAGTAGTGCTGATCATAACACTTCTATTAAAATGCTTAAAGAAGTTATTTTTCCGAGGTTTGGAGTCCCTAGATATTTAATGACTGATGGTGGTTCACATTTTATTCATGGTGCTTTCCGTAAAATGCTTGCTAAGTATGATGTTAATCATAGAATTGCATCTCCGTATCACCCGCAGTCCAGTGGTCAAGTAGAATTGAATAATAGAGAACTCAAATTAATTTTGCAAAAGACTGTTAGTAGATCTAGAAAAAATTGGTCCAAGAAACTTGATGATGCATTATGGGCCTATAGAACTGCATATAAAAATCCTATGGGTATGTCTCCGTATAAAATGGTTTATGGAAAAGCATGTCACTTACCTCTCGAACTAGAACATAAGGCTTATTGGGCTATTAAAGAGCTCAACTATGATTTCAAACTTGCCAGTGAGAAGAGGTTATTTGACATTAGCTCACTTGATGAATGGAGAACCCAAGCCTACGAAAATGCCAAGTTGTTTAAAGAAAAAGTTAAAAGATGGCATGACAAAAGAATACAAAAGCGTGAGTTTAATGTAGGTGATTATGTATTGCTATACAACTCTCGTTTAAGATTCTTTGCAGGAAAACTTCTCTCTAAATGGGAAGGCCCTTACGTTATCGAGGAGGTCTATCGTTCCGATGCCATAAAAATCAACAACTTTGAAGGCACAAATCCGAAGGTGGTGAACGGTCAAAGAATTAAACATTATATCTCAGGTAATCCCATAAATGTTGAAACCAATGTTATTGAAACCATAACCACGGAGGAATACATAAGGGACACTTTCCGGAACGTTTCAGACTCCGAAAAGGAATAGGTATGTGGTACGGTAAGGAAACCAACTCCAAAACAATTCTAATGGCAATTTTCTTCCGTTTTGGAATATTTAGAAAAATAGAAAAATAAGAAGCAGTCCAGGAAGGACACGAGGGCTCCACGAGGGTGGATGGCGCGCCCTACCCCCTGGGCGCGCCCCCTACCTCGTGGGCACCTCATGTGCTCTCCGGACTCCGTTTTCTTACACGTTACGTATTTTGGTCGGTAAAAATTCATTATATAATCTCCCGGAGGTTTTGATTCCCGTATCATGCAATTATCCTCGGTTTGTGTTTCAAGCTGTTGCTGCTGCAGATTAGAGCAAGATGTCTTCGCAAGAGTCAGTCGGGGAGAGCCGGGTGTCTCATCCGGCACCGGGATCAATGACAAACAACAATGTTGACCACTTTGGGCCAGCAACGGAGTAAGAGATGGAGGCTGATTTGAAGAGGATAGATGCCATGGAGGAGGATCAAGAAGTCACTTACCGCTTCCGAGCTGGATTCACAATGGGGGAACTGCAGAGCTCGGCTATCCCAAACTCGGTTATCCCTTCCAATGTTAGATTTCTTTCTTATGAAAATATGAAAAAGAGTGTCACTGGTTCTCTCGCAGCTATGCAACACCCTTGGGTGCAAGGAGCTTTGGCTGTTATAGGAAAACTTCGAAAGGAAATAATGGACCTCAAGCAGCAAGTTAGTAAGCTCAATGAGGAGAATCGTATCCTGAGGGGCATCATCGCCAAGAATATCACATCACCATCCCTGAAAAAGGAAACATAATCACATGGGTATGGGCACTCCCCTTGGCAACTGCCAAGCTTGGGGGAGTGCCCCGGTATCGTATCACCATCACTTTTATATTTACCGCTTTTATTAGTTTGATACTTTTAATAATATTTTGATCTAGTATAATAAAAGTGTTAGTATGATCTAGTTGTGAGTTTTGCTTTATGATCTTTCTATGTAATCGAGTCCGTGAGCTATATATAATAAAGAATAGTGTTGCATCAAGGGCTTGATTATTTTGCCATGATCTTGAGGGAATAAAATAAAAGAGAAAGAATAAAAAGAAACAAAGAGATCATATGGATCTTATGGAGAGTAATGAGCTCACATATGAAGAGTGTGATGAATAAAAGTTGTTGAGAGTTGACAAACATAGTTTTGGTCATCGTTGCAATTAATAAGAAGTAATAAAGAAAGAGAGGTCTTCACATATAAATACACTATCTTGGACATCTTTTATGATTGTGAGCACTCATTAAAATATGACATGCTAAAGAGTTGACGTTGGACAAGGAATACACCGTAATGGGTTATGTTTTCTTACATCTGAGATAAATTATATTATCATGGATCACCCAACATGATTGAGCTTGCCTTTCCCTCTCATGCTAGCCAATTCTTTGCACCAAGTAGAGATACTACTTGTGCTTCCAAATATCCCTAAACCCAGTTTTGCCATGAGAGTTCACCATACCTACCTATGGATTGAGTAAGATCCTCCAAGTAAGTTGTCATCGGTGCAAGCAATAAAAATTGCTCTCTAAATATACATGACTTATCAGTGTGGGAGAAAATAAGCTTTATACGATCATGTGATATGGAAGAAATAAAAGCGACGGACTGCATAATAAAGGTCCATATCACAAGTGGCAATATAAAGTGACGTTCTTTCGCATTAAGATTTTGTGCATCCAACCATAAAAGCGCATGACAACCTCTACTTCCCTCTGCGAAGGGCCTATCTTTTACTTTCATTTTCTACCTTACATAAGAGTCATGGTGATCTTCACCCTTCCTTTTTACATTTTATCTTTTGGCAAGCACAACATGTTGGAAAGATCCTAGTATATATGGCTAACTGGATGTGAGTTTTCATGAACAATTATTGTTGACATTACCCTTGAGGTAAAACGTTGGGAGGCAAAACTATACGCCCCTATCTTTCTCTGTGTCCAATTAAAACTCCATACCCATAAGTATTGAGTGAGTGTTAGCAATTGTGAAAGACTATATGATAGTTGAGTATGTGGACTTGCTGAAAAGCTCTTATATATTGACACTTTCCTATGTTATGATAAATTGCAATTGCTCCAATGACTGAGACTGTAGTTTGTTAGTTTTCAATGAAGTTTATAATTCATACTTGAAATTGTGATTGAATTGTTACTCTAGCATAAGAGATCATATAACAAGAATTATATAAGCTGTTGTTCTAAGAATGATCATGATGCCCTCATGTCCGTATTTTATTTTTATCGACACCTCTGTCTCTAAACATGTGGACATATTTTTCGATTTCGGCTTTCGCTTGAGGACAAGCGAGGTATAAGCTTGGGGGAGTTGATACATCCATTTTGCATCATGCTTTTATATCGATATTTATTGCATTATGGGCTGTTATTACACATTATGTCACAATACTTATGCCCATTCTCTCTTATTTTACAAGGTTTATGCTACCTCTTGAGCACTTGCGTTGGTTTTCCCTTGAAGAGGAAAGGGTGATGCAGTAGAGTAGCGTCAGTATTTCCCTTAGTTTTTGAGAACCAAGGTGTCAATCCAGTAGGAGGCTACGTGCGAGCCCCTCGCACCTACACAAAAAAATAAATCCTCGCAACCAACGCGATAAGGGGTTGTCAATCCCTACATGGTCACTTACGAGAGTGAGATCTGATAGATATGATAAGATACTATTTTTGGTGTTTTTATGATAAAGATGCAAAGTAAAATAAAAGCAAAGGAAATAACTAAGTGTTGGAAGATTAATATGATGAAGATAGACCCGGGGGCCATAGGTTTCACTAGTGGCTTCTCTCAAGAGCATAGGTATTTTACAGTGGATGAACGAATTACTGTTGAGCAATTGACAGAATTGAGCATAGTTATGAGAATATCTAGGTATGATCATGTATATAGGCATCACGTCCAAAACAAGTAGACCGACTCCTGCCTGCATCTACTACTATTACTCCACACATCGACCGCTATCCAGCATGCATCTAGAGTATTAAGTTCATAAGAACAGAGTAACGCCTTAAGCAAGATGACATGATTTAGATGGATAAATTCATGCAATATGATAAAAACCCCATCTTGTTATCCTCGATGGCAACAATACAATACGTGCCTTGCTGCCCCTACTGTCACTGGGAAAGGACACCGCAAGATTGAACCCAAAGCTAAGCACTTCTCACATTGCAAGAAAGATCAATCTAGTAGGCCAAACCAAATTGATAATTCGAAGAGACTTGCAAAGATAATCAATCATGCATAAAAAAAATCAGAGAAGATTCAAATATTGTTCATAGATAAACTTGATCATAAACCCACAATTCATCGATCTCAACAAACACACCACAAAAGAAGATTACATTGAATAGATCTCCATAAGAGAGGGGGAGAACTTTGTATTGAGATCCAAAAAGAGAGAAGAAGCCATCTAGCTAATAACTATGGACCCGAAGGTCTGAGGTAAACTACTCACACTTCATCAGAGAGGCTATGGTGTTGATGTAGAAGCCCTCCGTGATCGATGCCCCCTCCGACGGAGCTTCGGAACAGGCCCCAAGATGGGATCTCGTGGATACAGAAAGTTATGGCGGTGGAATTAGGGTTTTGGCTCCGTATCTGATTGTTTGGGAGTACGTAGGTATATATAGGAGGAAGAAGTATGTAGGTGGAGCAATAGGGGGCCCACGAGGGTGGAGGGCGCGCCTGGGGGGTAGGCGCGCCCCCTACCTTGTGGCCACCCTGTTAGTTGCTTGACGTAGGGACCAAGTCTCCTAGATCATGTTCGGTGAGAAAATCACGTTCCTGAAGGTTTCATTCCATTTGGACTCCGTTTGATATTCCTTTTCTTCGAAACCCTAAAATAGGCAAAAAAATAGCAATCCTGGGCTGGGCCTCCAGTTAATAGGTTAGTCTCAAAAATAATATAAAAGTGGATAATAAAGCCCAATAATGTCCAAAACAGTAGATAATATAGCATGGAGCAATCAAAAATTGTAGATACGTTGGAGACGTATCAAGCATCCCCAAGCTTAATTCCTGCTCGTCCTAGAGTAGGTAAATGATAAAAAACAATTTTTTTGATGTGGAATGCTACTTGGCATATTTTCAATGTACTTCTTCTTAATTGTGGCATGAATATTCAGATCCGAAATATTCAAGACAAAATTTTAATATTGACATAAAAATAATAATACTTCAAGCATACTAATTAAGCAATCATGTCTTCTGAAAATAACATGGCCAAAGAAAGTTATCCCTACAAAATCATGTAGTCTGGCTATGTTCTATCTTCACCACACAAAGTATTTAAATCATGCACAACCCTGATGACAAGCCAAACAATTGTTTCATACTTTTGACATTCTCAAAACTTTTTCAATCTTCACGCAATACATGAGCGTGAACCATGGACATAGCACTATAGGTGGAATAGAATGGTGGTTGTGGAGGAGACAAAAAAGGAGAAGATAGTCTCACATCAATTAGGCGTATCAACAGGCTATGGAGATGCCCATCAATAGATATCAATGTGAGTGAGTAGGGATTGCCATGCAACGGATGCACTAGAGCTATAAGTATATGAAAGCTCAAAAAGAAACTAAGTGGGTGTGCATCCAACTTGCTTGCTCATGAAGACCTAGGGCATTTTGAGGAAGCCCATCACTGGAATATACAAGCCAAGTTCTATAATGGAAAATTCCCACTAGTATATGAAAGTGACAACATAGGAGACTCTCTATCATGAAGATCATGGTGCTACTTTGAAGCACAAGTGTGGTAAAAGGATACTAGCATTGTCCCTTCTCTCTTTTTCTCTCATATTTTTTATTTGGGCCTTTTCTCCCTTTTTTATGGCCTCTTTTTTTCGTCCGGAGTCTCATCACGACTTGTGGGGGAATCATAGTCTCCATCATCCTTTCCTCACTTGGGACAATGCTCTAATAATGATGATCATCACACTTTTATTTTCTCACAACTCAAGAATTACAACTCGATTCTTAGAATAGATATGACTCTATATGAATGCCTCCGGCGGTGTACCGGTATATGCAATGACTCATGAGTGACATGTATGAAAGAATTATGAATGGTGGCTTTGCCACAAATACGATGTCAACTACATGATCATGAAAAGCAATATGACAATGAGGAGTGTGTCATAATAAACGGAACGGTGGAAAGTTGCATGGCAATATATCTCGGAATGGCTATGGAAATTCCATGATAGGTAGGTATGGTGGCTGTTTTGAGGAAGGTATATGGTGGGTGTATGATACCGGCGAAAGGTGCGCGGTATTAGAGAGGCTACCAATGATGGAAGGGTGAGAGTGCGTATGATCCATGGACTCAACATTAGTCATAAAGAACTCATATACTTATTGCAAAAATCTACAAGTTATCAAAGCAAAGTATTATGCGCATGCTCCTAGGGTGATAAATTGGTAGGAAAAGACCATCACTCGTCCCCGACCGCCACTCATAAGGAAGACAATCAATAAATAAATCATGTTCTGACTTCATCACATAATGGTTCACCATACATGCATGCTATGGGAATCACAAACTTTAACACAAGTATTTCTCAATTTCACAACTACTCAACTAGCATGACTCTAATATCACCATCTCCATATCTCAAAACAATTATCAAGCATCAAACTTCTCTTAGTATTCAACACACTCATAAGAGAATTTTATTATTAATCTTGTATACCTAGCATATAAGGATTATTTAAGCAAATTACCATGATATTTAAGACTCTCAAAATAATCTAAGTGAAGCATGAGAGATCAAAAGTTTCTATAAAACAAATCCACCACCGTGCTCTAAAAGATATAAGTGAAGTACTAGAGCAAAACTATATAACTCAAAAGATATAAGTGAAGCACATATAGTATTCTAATAATTTCCGAATCATGTGTGTCTCTCTCAAAAGGTGTGTACAGCAAAGATGATTGTGGTAAACTAACAAATAAATACTCAAATCATACAAGACGCTCCAAGCAAAACACATATCATGTGGTGAATAAAAATATAGCTCCAAGTAAAGTTACCGATAGAAGTAGACGAAAGCGGGGATGCCTTCCGGGGCATCCCCAAGCTTTGGCTTTTACGTGTCCTTAGATTATCTTGGGGGTACCGTGGGCATTCCCAAGCTTAGGCTCTTGCCACTCCTTGTTCCATAATCCATCAAATCTTTACCCAAAACTTGAAAACTTCACAACACAAAACTTAAAGAAGAAAATCTCGTGAGCTCCGTTAGCGAAAGAAAACAAAAGACCACTTCAAGGTACTGTAATGAACTCATTCTTTATTTATATTGGTGTTAAACCTACTGTATTCCAACTTCTCTATGGTTTATAAACTATTTTACTAGCCATAGTTTCATCAAAATAAGCAAACAACACACGAAAAACAGAATCTGTCAAAAACAGAACAGTCTGTAGTAATCTGTAGCTAGCGCAAGATCTGGAACCCCAAAAATTCTAAAATGAATTGTTTGACGTGAGGAATTTATCTATTAATCATCTGAAAAATAATTAACTAAATATCACTTTCCAAATAAAAATGGCAGCAGTTCTCGTGAGCGCTAAATTTTCTGTTTTTTACAGGAAGATTAACAAGACTTTCCCCAAGTCTTCCCAACGGTTCTACTTGGAACAAACACTAATTAAACACAAAAACACAACCAAAAAAGAGGCTAGGTAAATTATTTATTACTAAACATGAGCAAAAAGGAAGGAATAAAAATAAAATTGGGTTGCCTCCCAACAAGCGCTATCGTTTAACGGCCCTAGCTAGGCATAAAAGGCAAGGATAGATCTCGGTATGGCCATCTTTGGTAGGTAATTCTTCAATGAGGCATCTACCGTCCTTAGGAATTTCTTTCCTTTTATTTATTATCAAACTTTTAGGCACAAGATCAAAGAAATCATTAGCAACAAATGGTTCCTTAATAATAGCAAAAAGATTAGGGTGAACACTTATAGATTTGAGATCCGCAGTTTCTTTGCTAGAGGATTCACCTTTATTTTTAGGAACATACATAAGTTTGGAAATTTTAGTTGGAGGACTTGGAGTGTTCTTTACGGAAGAAAAAGTGGTTCCCAAGTTGGTAATGATACCCTCAAGTTTATCGATTCTAGTGGAATCATGATTTATTCTTTGATTAACTATAGGTTCCTTCTCTTTAATATATTTCAAAGTTACCCCTACTTTAGATCCGCATTGGGTAATTTGGTTGTGGATCTTTTTATCGAAATTTTCAATTAACTCAACGGTACCAACTTTATTTTCAATAATTTCAAGTTTTTGCATTAAATGCTCCAAAGTTAACATAGTTCCATTAACCAAAAGAGGTGGTGAGCCAAACAAATCTATCATAGCATTGTAAGAGTCAAAAGTATGGCTACCCAAGAAGTTCCCTCCGGTAATGGTATCAAGGATATATCTGTGCCAAGGAGTAACACCTACATAAAATTGCAAAGAAGAATGGAAGTAGATTGCTTCCTGGTAGATTTATTTTGAGCATTGCAAATTCTATACCAAGCGTCCTTTAGCTTTTCTCCCTCCCTTTGCTTAAAATTTAGAAGTTCATTCTTGGGAGACAACGGAGAAGATAGAGGACTCTCCATAACGACAAGAAAATGGGGAACAGGCAAAATAGAGAAAGAGAGGGAGGATAGAGAAAGAGAGGGCGAATAAAATGGCAAGGGTGAAGTGGGGGAGAGGAAAACGAGAGGCAAATGGCAAATAATGTAATGCGGGAGATAAGGGTATGTGATGGGTACTTGGTATGTTGAATTTTGCGTAGACCTCCCTGGCAACGGCGCCAAAAATCCTTCTTGCTACCTCTTGAGCACTTGCGTTGGTTTTCCCTTGAAGAGGAAAGGGTGATGAAGTAGAGTAGCGTAAGTATTTCCCTCAGTTTTTGAGAACCAAGGTATCAATCCAGTAGGAAGCTACGTGCGAGTCCCTCGCACCTACACAAAACAAATAAATCCTCGCAACCAATGCGATAAGGGGTGGTCAATCCCTACATGGTCACTTACGAGAGTGAGATCTGATAGATATGATAAGATAATATTTTTGGTATTTTTATGATAAAGATGCAAAGTAAAATAAAAGCAAAGGAAATAACTAAGTGTTGGAAGATTAATATGATGAAGATAGACCCGTGGGCCATAGGTTTCACTAGTGGCTTCTCTCAAGAGCATAGGTATTTTATGGTGGGTGAACGAATTACTGTTGAGCAATTGACAGAATTGAGCATAGTTATGAGAATATCTAGGTATGATCATGTATATAGGCATCACGTCCAAGAAAAGTAGACCGACTCCTGCCTGCATCTACTACTATTACTCCACACATCGACAACTATCCAGCATGCATCTAGAGTATTAAGTTCATAAGAACAGAGTAACGCCTTAAGTAAGATGACATGATGTAGAGGGATAAATTCATGCAATATGATAAAAACCCCATCTTGTTATCCTCGATGGCAACAATACATGCCTTGGTGCCCCTACTGTCACTGGGAAAGGACACCACAAGATTGAACCCAAAGCTAAGCACTTCTTCCATTGCAAGAAAGATCAATCTAGTAGGCCAAACCAAACTGATAATTCGAAGAGACTTGCAAAGATAACCAATCATACATAAAAGAATTCAGAGAAGATTCAAATATTGTTCATAGATAAACTTGATCATAAACCCACAATTCATCGGTCTCAACAAACACATCGCAAAATAAGATTACATCGAATAGATCTCCACAAGAGAGGGGGAGAACTTTGTATTGAGATCCAAAAAGAGAGAAGAAGCCAACTAGCTAATAACTATGGACCTGAAGGTCTGAGGTAAACTACTCACACTTCATCGGAGAGGCTATGGTGTTGATGTAGAAGCCCTCTGTGATCGATGCCCCCTCCGGCGGAGCTCCGGAACAGGCCCCAAGATGGGATCTCGTGGATACAGAAAGTTACGGCGGTGGAATTAGGGTTTTGGCTCTGTATCTGATCGTTTGGGGGTATGTAGGTATATATAGGAGGTAGAAGTACGTCGGTGCAGCAACAGGGGGCCCACGAGGGTGAACGGCGCGCTTGGGGGGGGGGAGGCTCGCCCCCTACCTCGTGGCCTCCTTGTTAGTTGCTTGACGTAGGGTCCAAGTCTCCTGGATTATGTTCGGTGAGAAAATCACGTTCCCGAATGTTTCATTCCGTTTGGACTCCGTTTGATATTCCTTTTCTTCGAAACCCTAAAATAGGCAAAAAAAACAACAATTCCGGGCTGGGCCTCCGGTTAATAGGTTAGTCCCAAAAATAATATAAAAGTGGATAATAAAGCCCAATAATGTCCAAAACAGTAGATAATATAGCATGGAGCAATCAAAAATTATAGATACGTTGGAGACTATGAGTTTACATAAAGAGGGAGAATGCCGGCAACTGGGATTCTGGGCTGGAAAAGGAGCAAATATTAGAGACCTATTCTGCACAGCTCCAAAAGTCCTGAAACTTTACGGAAGTCATTTTCAGAATATATAAAAAATACCGAGCGCAAGAAGTTCACCAGGGGGGCCACACCCTGCCCATGAGGGTGGGGGCGCACCCTACCGCCCTGGGCACGCCCCCTACCTTGTGGGCCCCCTGGTGGCCCTCCGATGGCCATCTTCTGCTATATGAAGTCTTTTGATGAGGAAATAATCATAAGCCATCTTTCCGGACGAGACTCCGCCGCCACGAGGCGGAACCTTGGCAGAACCAATCTAGGGCTCTCACGGAGCTGATCTACTAGGGAAACTTCCGGGAGGGGGAAATCATTGCCATCGTCATCACCAACGCTCCTCTCATCGGGAGAGGGAAATCTCCATCGACATCTTCACCAGCACCATCTCCTCTCAAAACCCTAGTTCATCTCTTGTATCCAATTCTTATCTCCAAGTCCGGGATTGGTACTTGTGGGTTGCTAGTAGTGTTAATTACTCCTTGTAGTTGATGTTAGTTGGTTTATTTGATGGAAGATCATATGTTCAGATCCTATATGCATATTAATACCCCTTTGATTATGAACATGAATATGCTTTGTGAGTAGTTACGTTTGTTCCTGAGGACATGGGAGAAGTCTTGCTGTTAGTAGCCATGTGAATTTGGTATTCGTTCGATATTTTGATGACATGTATGTTGTCTCTCCTCTAGTGGTCTTATGTGAACGTCGACTACATGACACTTCACCATTATTTGGGCCTAGAGGAAGGCATTGGGAAGTAATAAGTAGATGATGGGTTGCTAGAGTGACATAAGCTTAAACCCTAGTTTATGCGTTGCTTCGTAAGGGGCTGATTTGGATCCACATGTTTCATGCTATGGTTAGGTTTACCTTAATACTTTTGTTTTAGTTGCGGATGCTTGCAATAGAGGTTAATCATAAGTGGGATGCTTGTCCAAGTAAGGACAGCACCCAAGTACCGGTCCACCAACGTACCAAATTATCAAAGTACCGAACGCGAATCATATGAACGTGATGAAAAATAGCTTGACGATATTCCTATGTGTCCTCGGGAGCAATTTTCTCTATATAAGAATTTGTATAGGCTTGTCCTTTGCTACAAAAAGGATTGGGCCGCATTGCTGCACTTTATTTACTTTTGTTACTGGTTACTCGTTACAAATTATCCTATCACAAAACTATCTGTTACCTATTATTTCAGTGCTTGCAGAGAATACCTTGCTGAAAACCGCTTATCATTTCCTTCTGCTCCTCGTTGGGTTCGACACTCTTACTTATTGAAAGGACTAAGATAGATCCCCTATACTTGTGGGTCATCACTCATGTTCAAGTTTCTTGAAATTCATGATTTGGGTTCTAAGGGAAATAATTTTTGCGGGCGGAAAATACTTAGTGATAAAAACATCTTTGCACTTATTCCAAGAATCGATACTATCGCGAGGCAAAGAAGAGAACCAAATTTTTGCAGACTCACGCAAAGAAAACGGAAATAATTTCATCTTCACCCCATCATTGTCCACATCTTTTTTCTTTTGCATATCTCATAATTCCATGAAGGTATTAAGATGGGACACAGTGATAACCCACAAGTATAGGGGATCGCAACAGTTTTCGAGGGTAGAGTATTCAACCCAAATTTATTGATTCGACACAAGGGGAGCCAAAGAATATTCTCAAGTATTAGCAGCTGGGTTGTCAATTCAACCACACCTAGAAATTTAATATCTGCAGCAAAATGTTTAGTAGGAAAGTAATATGATAGTAGTGGTAACAATAGCAAAAGGTAACAGTAGCAAAAGTAATATTTTGGTGTTTTGCAGTGATGATAACAATAGCAACAGAAAAGTAAATAAGCGAAGAACAATATATGGAAAGCTCTTAGGCAGATCGGTGATGTAGAATTATGCCGGATGCGGTTCATCATGTAACAGTCATAACATAGGGTGACACAGAACTAGCTCCAATTCATCAATGTAATGTAGGCATGTATTCCGAATATAGTCATACGTGCTTATGGAAAAGAACTTGCATGGCATCTTTTGTCCTACCCTCCCATGGCAGCGGGGTCCTATTGGAAACTAAGGGATATTAAGGCCTCCTTTTAATAGAGTACTAGACCAAAGCATTAACACATAGTGAATACATGGACTCCTCAAACTGCGGTCATCACCGGGAGTGGTCCCGATTATTGTCACTTTGGGGTTGCCGGATCATAGCACATAGTAGGTGACTATAGACTTGCAAGATAGGATCAAGAACTCTCATATATTGATGAAAACATATAGGTTCAGATCTGAAATCATGGCACTCGGGCCCTAGTGACAAGCATTAAGCATAGCAAAGTCATAGCAACATCAATCTCAGAACATAGTGGATACACTACAAAAAAATACACTTCCATGATGATACGTGTTTGTCACAGTAGGTCGCTTTTTTTGTCATGCATGTACATCCATGACAAATTTATGACAGAATCGAGATAGTCATACCTGTGTTGTCGTAGAAGTGTTCCATGACATTACCAAAATTATCATCACGGAAGTGTCCACTTCCATGACGATAAATCGCGCGTCATAGAAGTGCTTTCTTCAAGGGTGACCGACACGTGGCATCCACCGTAATGGAACACCATTTAACTACCGGGTCGGGTTTTGGATCCGATAACCCGTTCACAGCCCCGACCAATGGGGATTTTCCATGTGTATAATCATCATTGGCTAGAGGAAACACGTGTCGGCTCATCGTTGGGACAGATGTCATCCACTCATTGGACAGGAGGCGCCTATGATAGGTCGAGACGTGGCACGGCCCAACAGTGGCCCATTCCAGTGAAAAAGGCCGGCCTAGTAAAAATTAGCAGGCCGGCCCATATAAGGCCTACTTGTGTCAGGTACATTTATGCCCACGGCCCATACGAGATGTGCCAATTCGGCCCGTTAAAGATTTCACACCATTGCAGCCCATCGTCAGTTCGAGCCTGTTAACAACCCGTTATATATTTGGGATCAATATCGGCCCGATGAGATTTTCGCCTGTTAACGGCCCATTTAATTGATGGGCCAATTTTCAGGATGTACATCTTTTGGCCTTTTAGCGACCCATTTAAATGTTGGGCTAATTTCCGGCCCGGTGTGTCTTTCAGCCTGTTGACGGCCCATAAATCTGATGGGCCATTTGTAGTCAGACCTGAGTTTCGGCCTTTTAGCGGCCCATTTAAGTGTTGGGCCAGTTTCTGGCCCGGTGTCACTTTCAGCCTGTTGACGGTCCATAAATCAATTGGGCCAATTGTAGTCGGACTTGAGTTTGGGCCTTTTAACGATCCATTTAAGTGTCCCTTTCGACCTGTTAACGGACCATAAATGAGTTGGGCCATTTGTAGTCAGACCTTAGTTTTGGCCTCTTAACGGCCCATGCCCTTCATGGTCCAATACCAGCCCGGTTTCTCTTTCGGCCTGCTAAAGGCCCACAACGCAGTTGGGCCGTTTACAATATGACCTGACTTTCAGCCTCTTAGCGGCCCATGCTCTTCATGGTCCAATACAAGCCCACTGTCTCTTTCGGCCTGCTAAAGGCCTACAATATAATTGGGCCATATGTAGCCCAAACTTAGTAACGACCTGTTAACGGCCCGTGAAATAAATTGGGGCCACCTGTTGCCCGCTTTGATGTCAGCCTGTTAACGACACGGGAGGTAAGAGGGCCGACCATTAACTTTTGGCCTATTAACGGCCCATTAACTTAATGGGCCCACTAAGGTTCGTTCATGTCTTTAGGCCAAATTAGATAATTTGAGCCCATTACGACGAGAAAAGGTACGACATATAGGGAATAACATTGCACATCTAGAATATATTACAGGAAATTACATCCACTGGGCAATCAAAGATTGATGCCAGTGCAAATAAATGAGCAGAACCTAACCATCTACAACATCACAATCCGCAACCTCAGCACAGATGACGCCCATAAGCATGTGGGCAAGTTCTTGCTGCTTTGCCACACAGTCTCTGAAAACATTGATCAGTTGTTGTGTCACACGACTCTGCACCTCTGATTCATCCACCATTTTCATCATTGCTTCAGCCATTAATTGGTTCACAAACATACATTTATTCCATCGCATTCGAGATAGAGGATACTAAACAGATTCAGATGGCGATTTTGGCAGGCTTGTATTATTGATAGTGGAGAGTGTCTTGAGCACTGCATCATAACATAAATTAGGACGGGAACCAAACAGATTAATCATGAGTTATTGCCATATTACCTGGCCTAGATTTACTGGAAAGAAACAATGGGGTTGCCTTGCTGTTTTCAGAGTTTGTCTTCTTATCTTCAGCAGCCTGCACAAAATTAACACACTAGCATTGCTATCATTGGCCAAGTCAGATAATAGGAAAGCAACATTGACACAACGAATGTTTGGGAAACTAGCCTACACCAAATTAACACAATATGGCACAGCTATCATCAGCCAGGTAAGGTAATACGAAAGCAACATTGACACAATGAATGAATGGGCAACCAGAGAAGCACTACAATTCAGTAATGTGTGTGATATGAGATAGCACATTCATGCAGCTCAGTATGCAAAACTACCAGGCAGTGTTCCTTACAAAAATCAACATTGGCGCCTTTAACATTTTTCTACAACTAATTTTAGATCAGATAAAGGTTAGATTTAGGCCGATTAACAAAATACATGCTGATGTAAAAATACAGTGATATACAACAGGTACTTACATCAGCATTGGAGCATAGAGAATTCCCACAAGATATTTTCCTCGAATACGATCCCAATGGAGGAAGTCTTGTATCATTTAACCTTATTTTCTAAAAGAGAGACGGGTAAGAAACATGTAGAAAATATGATCAGAATGCTATAAAATTTCATGATGCGAGGATACACACACGCTTCTTAGAATGGAGTTGACATTCTTTTGCTGGACTGGAGCGGACTAGTTCTTTGGCCACCGGAATCTGCTTATTATCAGTGGGAGTTGGGTTTCTCTGTGCTGGAGCAGTATCTATGAAAAATGGAGTTGGTTTATTATCTCCTGGCATTTGGATCTTTTGCAAAGACCTGGTTTGTAACCCTTCAGATTCTAACATAGTCGTCTTCCCCTTGCATGCCTTATATAGAAGAATGGTGCTTCAATTATAAAACATGCTATAGCAGAGATGGAATAGGTACTGAATAATAGAAAGACATGACATATTGACATGTATTCCCTCCATCCGAAAATAAATGGATGGGTCTAGGCGTATTTTAGTTCTAGATACATCCAGTTTGATCCATTTCTGCGACATGTAATCCGGGCGGAGGGAGTATGACGTAAGAGCTAGGGATACGACAGGACAACATAGTAAAAAACACTGAAAACCCACTGCAGAACCAAAGTAATCAAACCCACTGATATGAGATAGTACACTCATGCCGCTCCGGATGCAAAACTACCAGGCAGTTTTCCTTACAAAAATCAACATTGTGGCCTTTAATCATACATTTTGCTACAACTAAATTTAGATCAGATAAAGGTTGGATTCACGCCGATTAACAAAATACATGCTGATGTAAAAATATAGTGATATACAACAAGTACTTACATCTGCATTGGAGTACAAAGAATTCCTGCAAGAATCTTTCCTCACAGACGATACCAGTGCAGAAATTCTTCTATCTGTTAAGCTTATTTTCTAAAAGAGAGATGGGTAAGAAACATGTAGAAAATATGATCAGCATGCTATAAAATTTCATGATGCAAGGATACGCACACGCTTCTTAGAGTTGAGTTGACATATTGTTGCTGGACTGGAGCGGACTAGTTCTTTGGCCACTGGAATCTACTTATTATTAGTAGGAGTTGGGTTTCTCTGTGCTGGAGCAATATCTTTAAAAACTGGAGTTGGTTTATTATCTCCTGGTGTTTGGATCTTTTGCAAAGGCCTTGTTTGTAACCCTTCAGATTCTAACATAGTCGTCTTCCCCTTGCATGCCTTGTATAGAAGAATGGTGCTTTAATTATAAAACATGCGGCAACAGAGAGATGGAATAGGTACTGAAGAATAGAAAGGCATGACATATTGACATGTATTCCCTCAATCCGGAAAAAATGGATGGGTCTAGGCGTATTTCAGTTCCAGATACATCCTTTTTTATCCATTTCGGCAACATGTAATCCGGACGAAGGGAGTATGGTGTAAGAGCTAGGGATATGACATGACAACACAGCAAAAAAACACTAGTTGAATGTAAAATTGTATGCTAGCGGAATACATACAGAAATAACTAAGGCAACATACACGTGTATGATTGGGAAAATAAGATGGCATTGCAACAGAGCACTAGAACAACACTTCAATGTAAAAAAAATGTGGTATGGTAGACAGATGAAGTACATACTGATGAATAACAATGCATAAGATATTCAGAAGCATGATGTCCAAATTAAGCAGATGGCATTGCGATAGAGTAGAATGGCAGTACTTAAATTTGAAAACATGTTATCATGAATGGAATAGGTACTGAAAAACAGGAAGGCATGACATATTTACATGCATGATCAGCATGCTAAGCACATGGCATTATAACAGAGTAGATACACTCCAGGACATTATATGCATGTTGTACCCATATCATAGGCCAAGTTAGAGCAAGGACCTTGTGGGGTGAAGAGGATTCATCATCTTTCTGCAAGTCTTCTGAAGAATTACCTTTACATGTCCCATCATATTGGGTATCATTGACATCAAGTTTATTGGCCTTTACATTGCTCCGTGAGGTTCTTGTGGATATATCAGTGTGTGCAATTATATCTAACATGCATGGAAGACAACTAGTTAGATTTATGTAATGAGTGCCTCTGGAGACGACATAAATAGTAGGACTGGGGTTAACTAACAGCAACAGGTCTCATAAACTAAAGGGAGAACACAGATGAAAGCTACAGAATATGTATCGTTTGTACTCGAGATTAACTAGATGGCACACAAAAGTATTAAAGAACAACATAGGAAATACTAGAAGTGGTATAATACTATAATCACCAGCCTGTGGGATAGCATTGGCTGATGGATGATAACTATGGAACAGTGTTACCTAAAGAACAAGTATCTTAGCTGAACTATGGAACATCGTTAACTCCTGAACAAGACCCGCAAGAGATCAGCATGAATATATAGTGAAATGTGATGATCTATTTTCCATGCTTAGATGAATAACAAAGCCATAAATGTTGCACACAAGTAAGATGAGGGTACAACCTAGTTGGCTGCCATCCATAGGAGTGAGCATCATGTGCTGACTTGTGGATGGCCCTGCAGTTGTTGTGGCTGTGCATGTCGGGCACGCGCATTCGATGCAGGGAACCGTTGAGTGGGGACTATAGCTCCCTTCTGGTGTATGCTTCCCTTGTTGGAGCAGCTGCGGTGAGTCGGAAGACGGTGTGTCTGAAGATGCAGATAACGCATAATGTTAAGAACGACATATCTCTTTGATCTGAAGAAATACACTAAGAGATCAACAGCAAGGTACGAGAGTGGTCACACGTCTGTTGACTGAAGACTAAATTGGGGTCACACGATTTTATTTTATTTTGGTACTGTCCGATCTACGCCGGATGGCTGGCCGTCTTGTGCCACCCGGCTGACACTGTTCGGAATCTTCCCCGAAGAGCCAGCGACCAACGACAGAGCAGCCTGCCTCCGCCGTCTGTGGCCCCGGCCAAAACCCCACTCCCCGCCGCACCGCACTGCCGTGGTTGCGCCTCCCCCGGGCCAATCCACAAAGACTCCCCGTCATCCAGATCCGGCGGCGGCAGTACCTTCAACCCATGCAACTCTAAAAGATAGCCATCTAAGCGCTGCTTCCGCGATGAACTTTGCGGCCCCGCACCCTTATGTTAGACACCAACCAACCGGCAGCCTAGGAGCTCCGCCGCCTCGAGGGGTGCTGCTTCCCATTGCAAATCGATTGGCCCAGAATAAAAATTCAGACAACTGACGCCTAAATAAAGTGATTTGAGATGAGGGTGCGACCTATCTGGCGGCATGGTGAAGTAAGCAGGTCTAGCTGTCGAGTCGGTGAGGCCGGCGCAGTTGCGGTGGCGACCGGCAGCAGGGAAAGAGCGATGTCGCGACGGTCGACGGCTACGCCGAAGCAGCGCCAGGACTCTGGACGGATCCAAAGTTGGAGCCGCTCCGGCGCCGTGAACAACGGCGGGGGTGAATCGGCTCCGGTACGGTTCACGCGGCCGTTGTCGAGGCAGCACCAGCAGCACGGAGTAAGAGGCGCACGACCCAGTGCACGACGACAAATGGACAGTGTCTCCGGCATTAGGGAGGAGGGCGGCTATGAAATTGGTGCGGTGGGGGGCGCCATGGAGGTGGGGCTGAGGTTTCGCGGCTCAGGAGAAGGGAGCTTCCCGGGGAGAAGGTGATTTGGCACCCACGAGGTATGAATGGGGGCGGGCGGGGGAAATTGGGAGGGGAGTGGAACCATGTCTTACAGACGCATTTGTCTGAAATGTGAGGGGGAGTTACAGTTCTACCCTTGCCTATAGGCTTCTCGGCTTGGGTCTGTGTACTGAGGGCCGGGGATAGTACAGTAACTTTGCTTCTCTGGGCGGGAGCGATTTCGGGCGAGGAGGGCGTGTTTTGAACTATAGTGGGCGCGAGCGATTTCGGGCGAGGAGAGCGTGTTTTGAAATAGTGGGTGCGAGCTATTTCGGGCGAGGAGAGCGTGTTTTGCCGACCATGGTTTATGAATTATTCGGCACATGTCATTTCGGCCGAGGAGAAGGCGCGCTTGGATGAAGTTACGAACCTACCCTCGATGTACAACGGGCCAATTGATGCGTGTCCCACATAGGACGATAATTTTGCGTCTCCCATTTATTTGCTCGAGCGAATTCCACCGAGCAGAGAGGATGTTTAACGGTTCGTTCAAATTTTGGGAGAATGAGCATCCACGTCTACCTTACCAAGTCGATTCGGATCAAATTTTGAAATATTAGCTTGCCACTTCTTTTTTTGATGGAGAGATGATGCTCGGGAGTAATGTGTTTTTACATGCTCGTTGCTAGCGATTTACTATATGACAAATAGTTGACCCACTCAAAAATGCGAATCAAACCCAAAATGAAATATCTCGATTCAATGAAATAGCTTGTTCAGTAGGTCAAAATAGTGAACTAAATCCAAAATTGAACACCTCAATCGTGTAGCATGTTGTACAGTATTATAGTACTCCATGAACATGTTGAAAGTCAAATTAATGAACTTGTTTGATATACGCATATATCCGTTCATGTGTGGATTGCAGACAACATGTTCTCTAATTTAAATATTTGAATGCAAGTTTATATCAAAACATGGTTTATATCAGTCTTTGATGCATAAAATGCGACCTCCCCTCTCCCGGACTCCTGTTCTCTCTCTCTCTCTCGCCGACAATCTTCAATTCCGTCGCACGCATCCGACACAAAAACCTTGTTCGTCCCTCTCCATTTCTCTCCATCTCTCTCTCTCTCTCTCTCTCTTTGTGTGTGTGGGGGGGGGGTCTTTCTAGTTCGCATGCATATATACACCATCTATAGGTCTCTCTCGCACACTATGTATGATACTCTAGCTAGTCCAAGCTAGATATCTTGGGTGCACTCATCGTACGCACACAGATTCCTTGGCTCTTTGCCTGTAACTCTCTCACGCACCACTATGTTGTCTCGGAACTCTTCCCCCCTCTCTCAAACTCTCCATCCACCTGGGTCACACATACACATGCATATCTCACTCGCACTCGATAGGCTCATCTAAAACTCTATCCCCCCCCCCTCGTTCTCTCTCCATCTCACACGCACACACACAATCTCATGCCCAGCTAGCCAAGTATGATGGTCTCTCACTCAATTGTAGGCACACGCAGTCCCCCCTATATGTATATGACTAGCTAATCTTAGTCTCCATCACAAACATGTGCATGGTCTATCTCGGTTTCTCTTGGGGCATCTTTCTATCGCGCATGCACTCCCTCGATCTCCCACCCATATAGTCCCCTCATGATCTCGACGGGAACTCTCTATCACAAACACACCCTCTCTCCCTCCTCATGCGTCCATGCCATCCATGTGTCCCTCTCGACCTTTGTTCCTTGTTGGCCACACCTCTATTGGACATGTGCTACAGGGGTGTCTCTCTCTGTTGCAAACAATCACACACTAGCTATCTTCATGTATCTCCTCGCCTCGCTATTCCTTCTCGGAGATGCATGCATGATATGTTCGCATAAGAAACGAACACACACACACACACACACACACTCTCTCTCTCTCTCTAATTTATCGTTTGTTGTCAATTTCTCTTTCACACACATACTCTTTTTGCACACTTACTCATTCTCCTTCACACGCACTTGATCTATCTCGACTGAGGCACTCTCCTCGGTCCATAGCATATAGATTTATTGAAAAGTCAAACATCACAAAGTTTGACCATGTACGTGGAGAAAAATAATTACATCTAGTAGGGCAAACATATGCCATTAGATTCACCATGGGATGTAGTCTTGTATGATGTATCTTTCGTATTGTAGATATAAATAACATTTGCGTAAACCTGATCAAAGTTTCCAAAGTTTGACTTCTAAAAATTTTACATGCACTGCATTATCGAGCGGATGGAATATCTCTTTCCCCCTCTCAGCTATCTGACGCACCACTCAGCCTTATCGGGGCTCCTCAATCTCTCTCAAACTTTATTGGTCAGTTTGGTTCGTGACCTTACCCTCATGCCTTGATGGCCGGTACTGCCTGGTGTGGATGTGAGATGTAAAATATTTCTGCCTGGCCAGGCTTGTGTGGTGCTGAAGCGTTTGGCTCATGCTTGGGCCAGGAAAAGCATCAACGTCCCATCAATCAATCCATGCATCAATTATTTAATGCTAATATCCATCCATGTTGCTGTTAGCCTCGTGGCCACACGACTAGGCATGACCAGGCGTTCGAAATTGGTCGCCTGGGCCAGGCTACTTGCAGTGTCTGGAGTTCAGCCAGGCTAATTAAAGTGCAAGGGAACCCAGGCCAGGCGGCCTTTCTTTTTCACAGGGTAGCAACCAAACAAGCGTGCATGAAATCCAGCCACAACCCCAGGCCAGGAAAAAGATGCTCATGACGCAAGCCAAACTGGCCTTATATCTCCCTGGTTCACACATACACATGTCTCGCTCGCGCTATACATATAGACCCATCCAACACTCTTCGCCCTTGTTCTCTCTCCATGTGACACGCACCCCCCTAAGTACCATAATCCCTCAATCCATCATAGGCGCAAGCACTCCCCCCCTCCTAAGTATGATTATCTCTTACTAGCCAACAGGAACACACGTATTGTCTCCTTCCATCCATATGTCTCTCTCGATATCTCTCGGGGCATCTTCTATCGCGTACACACCTTGTCACTCGATCTCCCACCCATGTAGTCCCATCACGATCTCCAGGGGATCTCTCTATGACAAACATACACTCTCTCCTCCCCATGTCTGCATTTTCTCTGTACGTCTCTCTCGACCTCTCTCCCTTGTTTTTCAGACCCCTCTTGGCGACGTGCTAGCTTAGGGGTCTTGCTCTCTCGGTTCCAAACAACCACACACTATCTCCTCACCTTACCTCCGTTGTCGAAGATGCATGTGTGATATGTTTGCATAAGACACACACGCTTTTTCTCTATGTCACACCCTAGCTAGTTCAAGCATTAGAGTGTGCATCATGTTTAATTTTTTCTTAAATTTGAAATGGGGAAAGCAGAAACCTCCAACACCCCCTGGAAACAAATAGGGTTTACTAAAATTATTTTCAATGAACCTGAAATGCCCTTCTAAAAAGTTCACCCTCTTTGTCTTGGGTTAGAACCCCTGGCAAAATTGCTGCACATTTTTCTAGGTCAATAGAAGGTCATTGAATTAAATCATAAGTATTTGAATTTGGGCATTTAAATGCTATAAAATAATTTAAATGCTCAAATAATTCTGGAAATAAATGTTTGCTGTTGGAAATATTCTAAACAGAGCCCACAATTATTTTCAGGATTTTTGGAAACGTTTTAGTATTTTTAATAAAGCCCAACCTTTGCAGTTAAATAGAAAAACAGAAACAATTAGAAAAAAAGAGAGAGGGAAGCCACCTGGGCCTTACCTGTGCTGGCCCAGCCCACCCGGCTCAGCCCAGACGACTGGCTTGCCAGTCGTTGTCCTCCTCCCACCAGATGGACGCGGAGCGCGTGGCCGGCGCCCGCGGCCACACGCCGGCCACCTCCTGCTTCTGCCGACGCCCTGGAGACGTCCAGGAATGCCACGCGACCCCCACGTCCCCCTCTCATCCTCTCTCACTCTCCCCCTCATCTCTCTCACTCTTCCCCGCGATGGCCGAGCGCGTTCCTCGCCGCCGTTTGCCGTAGACGCCACCAGAGCCACCCCCTCGCCCCTTCGACGAGCCCAATAGCTCTGCCTCGTCGCCCTGGACCTCTCCGCTGACTCACGCGACTCCAAACCCCGTCGAACACCGTCTTCGCCCTCGTCTTCAACCTCTGGCACCCAAGCCAACTCCGGTCGATTCACTGCCGCCAGGACCTCCCCGAGCTTGCTGACCCCCTCTCCGACCCTGTTGTGAGCTCCTCTTCCTTTCCCCTAGCTCCCGTGATCGTTTGGCCCCTATAGCCGCCACTTCCACCGCACCCGAGAGCTCCCCATCGCCGGCCATGGCGCCGTCATGGCCACAGCCACAGTGGCTCGAAGCCAAGCTCGCCGTTGTGCTCAGCGCAACACCAGGAACCCGTAGCCACCACCAGCTCCTTCTCCCGTGCACCGTAGCCTCGAAACCAACCCCGCCCGAACTCCGGCCGCCGCCACGAGCTCAATTCCGGCGAGCTCGCTCCACCCCAGCTCCTCCCATTTGCCCCACTAGATGCGCGCGAGCCCCAGCTACGCGTAGCACGTCTCCGCCGTTGATTTGGTCACCGGAGGACCAAATCCGAAGCCCTCCGCCATCTCGGCCTCGCCAGCGACTCAACGCCAGCGGGATTAGCCCCGCTGACCAGGGGTTTGACCCCAGTTTGACTTCCCTGAGTCAATGACAAGTGGGCCCCCTCTGTTAACTAAATCAGATTAGTTTTAACTAAAAATAATTAGCTTAATTAACTACTGACACGCGGGACCCACCAGTCAGGTTTGACCTGGACGTCCCCGTTGACCACTGACGTCACCCTGACGTAATGCTGATGCAGTAATTAAATTACTGGAATTATTCTTATACAGGAAATTCCAGAAAATAGTCAAAACTTCTAAAAATCATAGAAAATCAACCATAGCTCCAAATGCAAAGATTTATATATGAAAAATGATTAGAAAAATTCAATCTATGCATTTGTAATGGTTTCATGCATGACAAAACAAGTTTACCTTGCTGTTTAAGCAGAATAAGGTAATGCACTATTAAGGCCATGTTTAATGAGCTAATATTTGAATCTTTGATTCAAATGAGTTCAATGTTTTCTGTTATAGCTTGCATTAGGCCAAGACACATTCATATTGCCATGTCATAGCATGCATCATATTGTTGCATATCGTCATGTGTTGATTGTGTTCCGATGTGTTCTTCGTGGTAGGTTCTGCCTCCGAGGATATTCACGAGTATCCAACTGAAGGGCAGTATCCCACTACCACTCCATCAGGCAAGCAGCCCATTGATCATTCCGATACAAACCCATGTTCTCGCTTCTGCTCTTATTTACTGCATTAAGACAACGCGATTCAAACTGCTGTGTGCTACGGTAGTTGAACCCTTATCCTCTGCATGACCTGTCATTGCCACAGTAACTAGATGAAACCCACTAGCATGTGTAGGAGTTGATTGAGCCATGTATGTGATTCCTACCTTGCTATGCCTGCTATGCTTAGAGTTGTGTCAGGTCTGGTTCATCTGGCTGATGGGCTAGAGTGGAATGCTTATGCCGGTAATGTGAGGGATGTGTTGAACATGTTTTGGTAAAGGTATCAATGAGAGGCCATGTGGGAGTACATGGTGGGTTGTTTCATTGAGGCCGTCCATAAGAACTGAGATCTGTATGTGTGATTTAAGATGTAGTTACTACCGTACATTGGGCCCGAAACCCATGGACCCTCTCGGCTTCTTAATCACCCTAGTACTCTGTCCAGGAGTTGCAAATAGTTTCTGGTGTTTGTAGGTTATGTGTTGGCGGCCGTGCGTAGCGCTGACCCTAGGGGTGGGCTATGTTGCGGTAGATACACCATGGCACAGTGTACCGAGTCACCCATTTGGTGTCTCGGGAACCCTGTTCACATCGTTCGGGGCCGTAAGTGGAAACCTCGGCCGGACTCCCTGTGGATGGAACCTGGATAGGCGATAAACCTGGACTAGAGACTTAAGTGTTTAGGTAGGCCGTGGCCGACACCCTCGCTGGGCTTCCACTTGAAGGTTGCCGAGTACATGTCGTGTAAACGGCGGTAAGTGGTGAAAGCGTGTATAAAGAAGTACACCCCTGCAGGGTATAAAACAATTCGAATAGCCGCGTCCGTGGTAAAGGACTACTGGGTTGCCTATACAGTTCATAGACAACTTAATGGATACTACTAAAAGACTCAAGATAAGTGTGAGTACCGAGGATGGCCCTCTCGTAGGATGACGAGGGAGGATCCCCGGTGGAGTATTGTGTTGGTGAGTAGTGGACTCGTGTGCGAAAACTATTTTACCGGTGGAGTTCCGTAGGATAGCTTAGTCAAGAGTCAAAGCTGGCTTGCTGCATTAACCCCACCACCTTCTTGAGAATAAGCATGTATAGTAGGTTCTGATGTAAGACTTGCTGAGTACCTTTGTACTTATGTTTGTTTAATTACTGTTTTCAGATGACATCGCCCCTCCGATGGGTTCTACGTAGACATTGATGTCGACGAGTGACTAGCCACCCAGGTGGTGATCCTGGCCATGGAGGGCCCTATGTAGATAGACAGGCTTTGAGAAGCCTTCTTTCTTTCTAGAGTCTGTACTCAGACTAGTTGCTTCCGCATGTGCTTGTATGATTGTATGACTTGAGTGTCGGGTCATGTGACCCCTATCTGTATGAACTTGTTATGTATGGCTCTCTGGAGCCTTTAAATAAAGTACTTGAGTTGTAGAATTTTGTTGTGATGCCATGTTGTGTGTACTCATATCGGGCATATTGTGTGTATGATTGAAATGCTTGGTATGAGTGGGATCCGACAATCTAGTTGTTTATCCTTGGCAGCCTTTCTTATGGGGAAATGTAGTCTAGTGTTCCTCGAACCATAGTAGTCCGCTACAGCCCGGTTCACCGGAGTCCTGCTAGCCCAGCACTACTGTTCAGGACACTTGATTGGCCGGCATGTGTTTCACTTCGTTCCTATGTCTGTCCCTTCGGGGAAATGTCACGCGGTGATATCCGGAGTCCTGCCTAGCCTGCTACAGCCCGGGTTCCCCGGAGTCCTGTTAGCCCAGTGCTACAGCCCGGAATCACTCGCTGATGACCGACATGCTCGATGTGATTCATGTATGCCTGTCTCCATAGGTCTGTGCCGCTTTGGGTCCACGACTAGCCATGTCGGCCCGGGTTCTCTGTCATATGGATGCTAGCGACACTATCATATACGTGAGCCAATAGGCGCAAACGGTCCCAGGCCATGGTAAGGCAACACCCGTGGGATACCGTGCGTGAGGCCGCAAAGTGATATGAGGTGTTACCGGCTAGATCGATGTGGCTTGGAATCGGGGTCCTGACAGCGTTGGCATCAGAGCCGGACTGCCTATAGGTTCGTTGAGCCAAACTGGTCGATGTTGAGTCTAGAAATGCTTTAGTTATATGTAGGGGAATTGATTGTGGGAGGGAACGTAAGGCTCCTTTACTCCTTTACCCTATGCCTCTGATCTGAGTCATTCTTTTCTCATTCAACGTGAGTTAAGGACTAGGCTCTCTTCTTCTATCAGGTTCATGTGTTACTAATCCGTAGTAGCTTATAGGATTGTTGTTACAAGTCCCAGTTCAGTTTCTACTATTCTTAGTATGTTGCTAATTGAATCAGAACCTGGATATGATGTTGTTGAGTGGTATTGCGAACTATTGTGGATGTCTCAAATCTTTTTCTGAGCATTTACAGCTGTTATGCTGTCCAATTTTCCCTAGAAATTCTGATGTCTTTGCATTGTGATTGTGCTTTCAGATGGCCAACCGTGTTCAAAACCAATTGGTTCGCCTGACCCGGTGCCTCGACGTGCCCGGTCATACTGCTATGTTAGTCCAGGTAATGATCGAGACGGGTTACCGTTGGTATCCCGAATACACCGTCGAAGAGCAATTCCGAGACTTTAATCAAAGCCAATATTTCTGCACTGTCAGGATATTTCCTTCTTATCGTGGATCTACCGAGCCCCTTCACTGTTCCTATGGACTGGGGGTTACTATTGAGATGGCTGTGCAGGATGCTGCCTATTCCATGATGACCATCATGCGAGTCCGGACTGGCCTGCTTCGGAACACCGACTTCCGTTACATGCCAGCTTCACTTCCGGGAGCGCAAGGGTATCTTCAGGCTGTCTATGCTGACTCCACTCAGGAGGACTCATTAACTCGTACCACTGCCGAGATGCTCGAAGATAAGGACCGAGAGAATCGGGCCTTGAGGCTGGAGCTTTTCAATACCCGTGCTGATCATTGGGCCACATTGACTCGGTTTGCACCTGCGGTGCAAGATGGATGTATGGATACAAGGGATCTGTATCCTGTGAGATCAGCTCTGCCAGACATGGTGGATTGGCGTGATGTGGGAGGCATCACCCCACCCCGTGGTCCCCGCAGGCCACCGTTTGTTGGTCCAAGACCTCATCCTAGCCCCTATGGTCCACAGGCTCCTCAGGACCGTCTGCTCCCAGATGGACACGTTGAACTTCCAGGCTATGGAGGTGACTTCTATGAGGACTACTACGGAGCTGTCTGAGTTAGTAGTAGTATCACTAGTATTGTAATAGTTGTATCTCCACTGTCCTGCGTGACCTGTGGAATATGACTTTGTGTGTAGTCAATTCCGAAGGTGTAGACAAATAATGTATAGGAGCTTGGAATGCCTCCGATGAGATGTAACGTCTTTCATCATAGTTGTACTGTAGCCTGGGCTTGTACTAAACTATGTATGATGTGTATGACCGTTGGTATATATATGGCAGTTTTATATTACCATGACATACGGATGAACATCTTTGCATTCTGCGTTATCCATTACATACTGCAGTTCCTTGCTAAGTTTGAGCCATCCTTATCTAAACCATTGTATTGTTTTCTCCTAGGATGGTCAACACCCGTAGCAACCCTGCTACCTCGGAGCAGGGGGAAGCCAGTGCAGCTAGGGGTGAAAATCTGCCTCACCCGCCTTCTCTGGCCGAAGTGATGCTGGAGGCGGAAAGAAACAAGCGTGAGACTAACCGCCTGCTAGAGCGGATTGAGCAGAACACTGCACGCCACCCACGAAATGACTTGGTGTCAATCAATGACTTTATCAAGCTCTACCCACCAAAGTTTAACCATTCCGTCGAGCCCCTCGACGCGGATGACTGGCTTCGCAACATCACCCACAAGCTACGTTCTGCCAATGTAGCCGAAGCCGACAAGGTTACTTACGCTGCCTACCATCTCGAAGGCCCTGCTAGCCTTTGGTGGGAAAACTTCGAAGCTATGCGCCCGGTCGGCCAAATCACTACTTGGGCTGAATTCAGTTAGGCTTTCCGTGAGCATCACATTCCGGAAGGTCTCATGGATCGCAAGAGGGAGGAGTTCTGCAATTTCACCCAAGGAAGACTGACTGTGGATGCTTATAGTCGTGAATTTGGGAATCTGGCACGCTATGCCCCTAAAGAGGTATCTACTGACGCTAAGAAGCAGGCAAGGTTCCGCAAGGGACTTAGCCCTGAGCTTCGCCGCGATCTTCGTCTGCACGAGTGCACCTCCTTCCAGAAGTTGGTCAATAAAGCCATCAGTGCTGAGACAGGCCAGACTGATTATGACGCTTCACGCAAGCACTCCCGTGATTTTGGCTCTTCACCCGGCTCTGGAGCTCAGAAGCGCCGGGTGTGGATCCCAAGCATGGCACTGCCACCCAGGTTCATCCCGAGGCCATCCTTTGAGGCGCCTCGTCCCAACCAGCAATTTGCACCGCCCAAGCCCTATGGTGGCCCCGCTGCTAACGCTGCTCCACGCCCCAATATGGTGACATGCTTTAAGTGTGGAGAGCCGGGTCACTATAGCCGAGAGTGTCCCCAGAACAACAACCCCATTGAAACTGGAAAGTCCGTTGGCCGTGGTAAGCCCGCGGAAAAGACATTCTACGCCAAGCCGGTCACCACTGCCCGTGGCCATGTCAACTATGTTTCAACCGAGGAGGCTCATGAGGATCCTAACGTCGTCCTTGGTATGCTCCTTGTTAACTGCCATCCGACATCTGTTATTTTTGATACTGGAGCATCTCATTCATTCATATCCGAGAACTATGCTCAATTGCACAACACGACATTCTATGACATGCCCACTTCCATGGTAATTCAAACTCCGGGTTCCAAATGGCAGACTTCTAGAGTAAGCCATGGGAACGAAATTCTTGTCGATAGACTTGTCTTCCTTGCATCCTTAATAGCTCTTAAGTCCATGGACATAAACATCATCTTGGGTATGGACTGGATGTCAGCTCATTATGCCAAGATTGATTGTGCCACTAGAACCGTTCAACTTACTCACTCATCGGGCAAGACAGTCAATGTCTTAACTCGAGTGGCCAAGCGCCAGCTTTACTCCTTAAATGCCAACCCCCTTCCAGACCTTGAGGATGTTCCGGTAGTCCGAGACTTTCTGGATGTCTTTCCAGAAGAACTGCCAGGTGTTCCACCTGACAGGGATGTTGAGTTTGTGATAGACCTTGTTCCAGGAACCGTTCCAATTTCTAGAAGACCCTACAAGATGGCACCCTTAGAACTAGCCGAGCTTAAGAACCAACTCGACGAGTCCTTGAAAAAGGGTTTCATCCGTCCTAGTTCCTCTCCTTGGGCTTGCCCCGTCCTCTTCATTAAGAAGAAGGATGGAACAGATCGAATGGTTGTGGATTACCGACCTGTCAACTTGGTCACCATCAAGAACAAATACCCGCTTCCCAGGATCAACGATCTGTATGATCAGCTCGCTGGATCCTCAGTCTTTTCCAAGATGGATTTGAGGTTGGGCTACCATCAAATCAAAATCAGAAACGGGGACATTCCCAAAACGGCCTTTGTTACTCATTATGGCCAATACGAGTACACCGTGATGTCCTTCGGTTTAACCAATGCCCCAGCCACCTTCTCTCGGTTAATGAACTCGGTTTTCATGGAGTACTTGGATAAATTCGTCGTAGTATACCTCGATGACATACTCATCTACTCCAAGAATGAAGAGGAACATGCCGAACATCTAAGGCTGGTATTGATGAAACTTCGAGAGCATCGCCTTTATGCCAAATTCTCCAAGTGTGAATTTTGTTTGCCAGAAGTGACCTATCTAGGCCATGTAATCTCTGGTAAGGGTATTGCTATCAATCTCGAACGAGTTCAAGCCGTCCTTGATTGGACTCCACCTGAGACGGTCAAGGAAGTTCGGAGCTTCCTTGGCTTAGTGAGCTATTGCCGCCGCTTCGTCGAGAATTTCTCCAAGGTTGCTAAACCTCTAACTGAACTCCTCAAGAAAGATAAAAAGTTCGAGTGGACTCCACAGTGCGAGTTTAGCTTTCAGGAACTGAAAAGACGCCTGACATCTGCTCCCGTACTGGTACCACCAGATTTCTCCAAGGACTTTATTATCTATTGCGACGCCTCGCGACAAGGACTAGGTTGCATACTCATGCAAGATCGTCAGGTAATTGCCTATGCTTCATGGCAATTACACCCACATGAGGAAAATTATCCCACACATGATCTAGAGCTTGCAGCTGTAGTCCATGCACTTAAACCTGGCGACATTACCTTCTCGGTAATCGTTGCGAGATCTTCACCGATCACCAAAGTTTGAAATATATCTTCACCCAACCAGATTTGAATCTCAGGCAAAGACGTTGGGTTGAGTTGATCTCGGATTACGACTTAGGAATAACTTACACCCCAGGCAAAGGCAATGTCATGGCTGATGCGCTAAGCCGTAAGTCCTATTGTAACAACCTGATGTTACAACAAAGTCAACCACTTCTCCATGAGGAATTTCGTAAGCTTAATATTCACATTGTTCCTCGAGGATTCCTATCCACCCTGGTGATGAAACCTACCCTTACGGATCAGATCATCAAGGCACGGAAGGTAGATCCGGGAATCTCCCATATTAAGAGAAACATTAAGAAAGGGGTCGCGAATTGTTTCTCCATCGATGATCAAGGTGTCGTATACTTTGGGAATCGCCTAGTGGTTCCAAAGGCACGAAACCTGAGGCGGCTGATCCTTAAGGAAGCTCATGAATCCCCTCTCACCATTCATCCCGGTAGTACTAAAATGTATCAAGACCTACGCCAGAGGTTTTGGTGGACTAGGATGAAGAGAGAAATCGCTCAATACATTGCTAATTGCGACGTTTGTCGTCGTGTTAAAGCAGAGCACCAACGGCCCGCTGGCACCCTTCAACCTTTGGCTATGCCTGAATGGAAATGGGATAAAATCAGTATGGATTTCATCACTGGGTTTCCCAGGACCAAGAGAGGGAATAATGCCATCTTCATCGTGATTGACCGACTTTCCAAAGTAGCCCATTTCCTACCTGTTCATGAGAGTATCACCGCTAGCCAGCTAGCCGATTTATACATCTCCCGAATAGTGTCTCTTCATGGTGTCCCATTGGAAATTAACTCAGACCGTGGGAGGCTCTTCACCTCTCGATTTTGGGAAAGTTTCCAAAATGCTATGGGAACTCGTCTCTCTTTTAGTACACCTTTCCATCCTAAATCAAGTGGTCAAGTAGAGCGAGTCAATCAAATTCTGGAAGATATGCTTCGAGCCTCTGTCATCTCGTTCGGAATGGGTTGGGAGAATTGCCTCCCATTCGCGGAGTTTGCTTATAACAATAGTTATCAAGCCAGCTTGGGCAAGGCTCCTTTCGAAGTTCTCTATGGACGAAAATGTCGAACGCCTCTTAATTGGTTAGAAACTGGGGAAAGACAACTCTTTGGCCCGGATATGATTCAGGAAGCAGAAGAGCAGGTTCGCATTATTCGTGAGAAATTGAAAACAGCCCAATCTCGTCAAAAGAGTCAATATGATCGTAAACATAAGCCAATGACTTATGAAGTCGACGAGAAGGCTTACCTTAGGTTTACTCCGTTAAAGGGAACCCATCGTTTTGGTATCAAAGGCAAATTAGCACCTCGTTACATTGGACCCTTTCGCATTCTTGCCAAACGAGGAGAAGTTGCCTACCAATTGGAACTACCACCGCATTTTTCCAGAGTTCACGATGTCTTCCACGTTTCACAACTCAGGCGTTGCTTCGCGGATCCTATCCGTGGAGTGGACCACGAAACGCTTGATCTACAAGATAACCTCTCCTATCGAGAATATCCCGTTCGTATCCTTGATCAAGCCGAGCGTACCACTCGATGTCATAATATCAAGTTTCTTAAGGTTCAATGGTCACACCATTCCGAGAAAGAAGCCACTTGGGAAAGGGAGGATCGTCTTCGACTCGAGTACCCCACCTTCTTTCCAGAGGATCCTAAATCTCGGGACGAGATTCTTTTGAGTGGGGGTGAGTTGTCACACCCTAGCTAGTTCAAGCATTAGAGTGTGCATCATGTTTAAATTTTTCTTAAATTTGAAATGGGGAAAGCAGAAACCCCCAACACTCCCCCTGGAAACAACTAGGGTTTACTAAAATTAATTTCAATGAACCTGAAATGCCCTTCTAAAAAGTTCACCCTCTTTGTCTTGGGTTAGAACCCCTGGAAAAATTGGTGCACATTTTTCTAGGTCAACAGAAGGTCATTGAATTAAATCATAAGTATTTGAATTTGGGCATTCAAATGCTATAAAATAATTTAAATGCTCAAATAATTCTGGAAATAAATGTTTGCTGTTGGAAATATTCTAAATAGAGCCCACAATTATTTTCAGGATTTTTGGAAACGTTTTAGTATTTTTAATAAAGCCCAACCTTTGCAGTTAAATAGAAAAACAGAAACAATTAGAAAAAAAGAGAGAGGGAAGCCACCTGGGCCTTACCTATGCTGGCCCAGCCCACCCGGCTCAGCCCAGACGACTGGCTTGCCAGTTGTCGTGCTCCTCCCGCCAGAAGGATGCAGAGCGCGTGGCCGGCGCCCGCGGCCACAAGCCGGCCACCTCCTACTTCTGCCGACGCCCTGCAGACGTCCAGGAATGCCACGCGACCCCCACGTCCCCCTCTCATTCTCTCTCACTCTCCCCCTCGTCTCTCTCACTCTTCCCTGCGATGGCCTAGCGCGTTCCTCGCTGCCGTTCGCCGTAGACGCCACCAGAGCCACCCCCTCGCCCCTCCGACGAGCCCAGTAGCTCCGCCTCGTCGCCCTGGACCTCTCCGCTGACTCACGCGACTCCAAACGCCGCCGAATGCCATCTTCTCCCTCGTCTTCAACCTCTGGCACCCGAGCCAACTCCGGTCGATTCGCCACCGCCAGGACCTCCCCGAGCTCGCTGACCCCCTCTCCGACCCCGCTGTGAGCTCCTCTTCCTTTTCCCTAGCTCCCGTGCTCATTTGGCCCCTGTAGCCGCCACTTCCATCGCACCCGAGAGCTCCCCGCCGCCGGCCATGGCGCCGTTGTGGCCAGAGCCACAGTGGCTCGAAGCCAAGCTCGCCGTTGTGCTCAACACAGCACCAGGAACCCGTAGCCACCACCAGCTCCTTCTCCCGTGCACCGTAGCCTCGAAACCAACCCCGCCCGAACTCCAGCCGCCGCCACGAGCTGAATTCCGGCGAGCTCGCTCCACCCCAGCTCCTCCCATTTGCCCACTAGATGCGCGCGAGCGCCAGCTATGCGTAGCATGTCTCCGCCGTTGATTTGGTCACCGAAGGACCAAATCCGAAGCCCTCCGCCGTCTCGGCCTCGCCGGCGACTCAACGCCGGTGGGATTAGCCCCGCTGACCAGGGGTTTGACCCTAGTTTGACTTCCCTGAGTCAATGACAAGTGGGCCCCCTCTGTTAACTAAATCAGATTAGTTTTAACTAAAAATAATTAGCTTAATTAACTACTGACACGCGGGACCCACTAGTCAGGTTTGACCTGGACGTCCCCGTTGACCACTGACGTCACCCTGACGTAATGCTGACGCAGTAATTAAATTACTGGAATTATTCTCCCCCCTCGTTCTCTCTCCATCTCACACACGCACACACACAATCTCATGCCCAGCTAGCCAAGTATGATGGTCTCTCACTCAATTGTAGGCACACGCAGTCCCCCCTATATGTATATGACTAGCTAATCTTAGTCTCCATCACAAACATGTGCATGGTCTATCTCGGTTTCTCTCGGGGCATCTTTCTATCGCGCATGCACTCCCTCGATCTCCCACCCATATAGTCCCCTCACGATCTCGACGGGATCTCTCTATCAAAAACACACCCTCTCTCCCTCCTGATGCGTCCATGCCATCCATGTGTCCCTCTCGACCTTTGTTCCTTGTTGGCCACACCTCTATTGGACATGTGCTACAGGGGTGTCTCTCTCCGTTGCAAACATTCACACACTAGCTATCTTCATGTATCTCCTCGCCTCGCTTTTCCTTCTCGGAGATGCATGCATGATATGTTCGCATAAGAAACAAAAACACACACACACACACACACTCTCTCTCTCTCTAATTTATCGTTTGTTGTCAATTTCTCTTTCACACACATACTCTTTTTGTACACTTACTGATTCTCCTTCACACGCACTTGATCTATCTCGACTGAGGCACTCTCCTCAGTCCATAGCATATAGATTTATTGAAAAGTCAAACATCACAAAGTTTGACCATGTACGTGGAGAAAAAGAATTACATCTAGTACGGCAAACATATGCCATTAGATTCACCATGGGATGTAGTTTTGTATGATGTATATTTCGTATTGTAGATATAAATAACATTTGCGTAAACCTGATCAAAGTTTCCAAAGTTTGACTTCTAAAAAATTTACATGCACTGATTATCGAGCGGATGGAATATCTCTTTCCCCCTCTCAGCTATCTGACGCACCACTTAGCCTTATCGGGGCTCCTCAATCTCTCTCAAACTTTATTGGTCAGTTTGGTTCGTGACCTTACCTTCATGCCTTGATGGCCGGTACTGCCTGGTGTGGACGTGACATGTAAAATATTTCTGCCTGGCCAGGCTTGTGTGGTGCTGAAGCGTTTGGTTCATGCTTGGGCCAGGAAAAGCATCAACGTCCCATCAATCAATCCATGCATCAATTATTTAATGCTAATATCCATCCATGTTGGTGTTAGCCTCGTGGCCACATGACTAGTCATGACCAGGCGATCGAAATCGGTCGCCTGGGCCAGGCTACTTGCAGTGTCTGGAGTTCAGCCAGGCTAATTAAAGTGCAAGGGAACCCAGGCCAGTCGGGCTTTCTTTTTCATAGGGTAGCAACCAAACAAGCATGCATGAAATCCAGCCACAACCCCAGGCCAGGCAAAAGATGCTCAGGACGCAAGCCAAACTGGCCTTATATCTCCCTGGTTCACACATACACATGTCTCGCTCGCGCTATACATATAGACCCATCCAACACTCTCCGCCCTTGTTCTCTCTCCATGTGACATGCACCCCCCTAAGTACCATAATCCCTCAATCCATCATAGGCGCAAGCACTCCCCCTCTCCTAAGTATGATTATCTCTTACTAGCCAACAGGAACACTCGTATTGTCTCCTTCCATCCATACGTCTCTCTCGATATCTCTCGGGGCATCTTCTATCGCGTACACACCTTGTCACTCGATCTCCCACCCATGTAGTCCCATCACGATCTCCAGGGGATCTCTCTATGACAAACATACACTCTCTCCTCCCCATGTCTGCATTTTCTCCGTACGTCTCTCTCGACCTCTCTCCCTTGTTTGTCAGACCCCTCTTGGCCACGTGCTAGCTTAGGGGTCTTGCTCTCTCGGTTCCAAACAACCACACACTATCTCCTCACCTTGCCTCCATTGTCGAAGATGCATGTGTGATATGTTTGCATAAGACACATACGCTTTTTCTCTATGTCACACCCTAGCTAGTTCAAGCATTAGAGTGTGCATCATGTTTAAATTTTTCTTAAATTTGAAATGGGGAAAGCAGAAACCCCCAACACCCCCTGGAAACAAATAGGGTTTACTAAAATTATTTTCAATGAACCTGAAATGCCCTTCTAAAAAGTTCACCCTCTTTGTCTTGGGTTAGAACCCCTGGAAAAATTGGTGCACATTTTTCTAGGTCAACAGAAGGTCATTGAATTAAATTATAAGTATTTGAATTTGGGCATTTAAATGCTATAAAATAATTTAAATGCTCAAATAATTCTGGAAATAAATGTTTGCTGTTGGAAATATTCTAAACAGAGCCCACAATTATTTTCAGGATTTTCGGAAATGTTTTAGTATTTTTAATAAAGCCCAACCTTTGCAGTTAAATAGAAAAACAGAAACAATTAGAAAAAAAGAGAGAGGGAAGCCACCTGGCCTTACCTGTGCTGGCCTAGCCCACCCGGCTCGGCCCATACGACTGGCTTGCTAGTCGTTGTCCTCCTCCCGCCAGAAGGACGCGGAGCGCGTGGCCGGCGCCCGCGGCCACACGCCGGCCACCTCCTGCTTCTGCCGACGCCCTGTAGACGTCCAGGAATGCCACACGACCCCCACGTCCCCCTCTCATCCTCTCTCACTCTCCCCCTCATCTCTATCACTCTTCCCCGCGATGGCCAAGCGCGTTCCTCGCTGCCGTTCGCCGTAGACGCCACCAGAGCCACCCCCTCGCCCCTCCGACGAGCCCAATAGCTCCGCCTCGTCGCCCTGGACCTCTCCGCTGACTCACGCGACTCCAAACGCCGCCGAACGCCGTCTTCGCCCTCGTCTTCAACCTCTGGCACCTGAGCCAACTCCAGTCGATACGCCGCCGCCAGGACCTCCCCGAGCTCGCTGACCCCCTCTCCGACCCTGCTGTGAGCTCCTCTTCCTTTTCCCCTAGCTCCCATGCTCGTTTGGCCCCTGTAGCCGCCACTTCCACCGCACCCGAGAGCTCCCCACCGCCGGCCATGGCGCCGTCGTGGCCAGAGCCACAGTGGCTCGAAGCCAAGCTCACCGTTGTGCTCAGCGCAACACCAGGAACTCGTAGCCACCACCAGCTCCTTCTCCCGTGCACCGTAGCCTCGAAACCAACCCCGCCCGAACTCCGGCCGCCGCCACGAGCTCAATTCCGGCGAGCTCGCTCCACCCCAGCTCCTCCCATTTGCCCCACTAGATGCGCGCGAGCGCCAGCTACGCGTAGCACGTCTCCGCCGTCGATTTGGTCACCGGAGGACCAAATCCGAAGCCCTCCGCCATCTCGGCCTCGCCGGTGACTCAACGCCGGCGGGATTAGCCCCACTGACCAGGGGTTTGACCCCAGTTTGACTTCCCTAAGTCAATGACAAGTGGGCCCCCTCTGTTAACTAAATCAGATTAGTTTTAACTAAAAATAATTAGCTTAATTAACTACTGACACGCGGGACCCACCAGTCAGGTTTGACCTGGACATCCCCGTTGACCACTGACGTCACCCTGACGTAATGCTGACGCAGTAATTAAATTACTGGAATTATTCTTATACAGGAAATTCCAGAAAATAGTCAAAACTTCTAAAAATCATAGAAAATCAACCATAGCTCCAAATGCAAAGATTTATATATGAAAAATGATTAGAAAAATTCAATCTATGCATCTGTAATGGTTTCATGCATGACAAAACAAGTTTACCTTGCTGTTTAAGCAGAATAAGGTAATGCACTATTAAGGCCATGTTTAATGAGCTAATATTTGAATCTTTGATTCAAATGAGTTCAATCTTTTCTGTTATAGCTTGCATTAGGCAAAGACACATTCATATTGCCATGTCATAGCATGCATCATATTGTTGCATATCGTCATGTGTTGATTGTGTTCCGATGTGTTCTTCGTGGTAGGTTCTGCCTCCGAGGATATTCACGAGTATCCAACTGAAGGGCAGTATCCCACTACCACTCCATCAGGCAAGCAACCCATTGATCATTCCGATACAAACCCATGTTCTCGCTTCTGCTCTTATTTACTGCATTAAGACAACGCGATTCAAACTGCTGTGTGCTACGGTAGTTGAACCCTTATCCTCTGCATGACCTGTCATTGCCACAGTAACTAGATGAAACCCACTAGCATGTGTAGGAGTTGATTGAGCCATGTATGTGATTCCTACCTTGCTATGCCTGCTATGCTTAGAGTTGTGTCAGGTCTGGTTCATCTAGGTGATGAGCTAGAGTGAAATGCTTATGCCGGTAATGTGAGGGATGTGTTGAACATGTTTTGGTAAAGGTATCGATGAGAGGCCATGTAGGAGTACATGGTGGGTTGTTTCATTGAGGCCGTCCATAAGAACTGAGATTTGTATGTGTGATTTAAGATGTAGTTACTACCGTACATTGGGCCCGAAACCCATGGACCCTCTCGGCTTCTTAATCACCCTAGTACTCTGTCCAGGAGTTGCAAATAGTTTCTAGTGTTTGTAGGTTATGTGTTGGCGGCCGTGCGTAGCGCTGACCCTAGGGGTGGGCTATGTTGCGGTAGATACACCGTGGCACGGTGTACCGAGTCACCCGTTTGGTGTCTCGGGAACCCTGTTCACATCGTTCGGGGCCGTAAGTGGAAACCTCGGCCGGACTCCCTGCGGATGGAACCTGGATAGGCGATAAACCTGGACTAGAGACTTAAGTGTTTAGGTAGGCCGTGGCCGACACCCTCGCTGGGCTTCCGCTTGAAGGTTGCCGAGTACATGTCGTGTAAACGGCGGTAAGTGGTGAAAGCGTGTATGAAGAAGTACACCCCTGCAGGGTATAAAACTATTCGAATAGCCGCGTCCGCGGTAAAGGACTACTGGGTTGCTTATACAGTTCATAGACAAGTTAATGGATACTACTAAAAGACTCAAGATAAGTGTGAGTATCGAGGATGGCCCTCTCGTAGGATGACGAGGGAGGATCCCCGGTGGAGTATTGTATTGGTGAGTAGTGGACTCGTGTGTGAAAACTATTTTACCAGTGGAGTTCCGTAGGATAG
Source organism: Triticum aestivum (assembly GCF_018294505.1). Taxonomy (NCBI): domain Eukaryota; kingdom Viridiplantae; phylum Streptophyta; class Magnoliopsida; order Poales; family Poaceae; genus Triticum; species Triticum aestivum. Next base: position 508,951,592 of record NC_057800.1, on the reverse strand, counting down.
CTTAGCCAAGAGTCAAAGCTGGCTTGCTGCATTAACCCCACCACCTTCTTGAGAATAAGCATGTATAGTAGGTTCTGATGTAAGACTTGCTGAGTACCTTTGTACTCATGTTTGTTTAATTACTGTTTTCAGACGACATCGCCCCCTCCGATGGGTTCTACGTAGACCTTGACATCGACGAGTGACTAGCCACCCAGGTGGTGATCCTGGCCATGGAGGGCCCTATGTAGATAGAGAGGCTTCAAGAAGCCTTCTTTCTTTCTAGAGTCTGTACTCAGACTAGTTGCTTCCGCATGTGCTTGTATGATTGTATGACTTGAGTGTCGGGTCATGTGACCCCTATCTGTATGAACTTGTTATGTATGGCTCTCTGGAGCCTTTAAATAAAGTACTTGAGTTGTAGAGTTTTGTTGTGATGCCATGTTGTGTGTACTCATATCGGGCATATTGTGTGTATGATTGAAATGCTTGGTATGAGTGGGATCCGACAATCTAGTTGTTTATCCTTGGCAGCCTTTCTTATGGGGAAATGTAGTCTAGTGTTCCTCGAGCCATAGTAGTCCGCTACAGCCCGGTTCACTGGAGTCCTGGTAGCCCAGCACTACTGTTCAGGACACTTGACTGGCCGACATGTGTTTCACTTTGTTCCTATGTCTGTCCCTTCGGGGAAATGTCACACGGTGATATCCGGAGTCCTGCCTAGCCTGCTATAGCCCGAGTTCCCCGGAGTCCTGTTAGCCCAGTGCTACAGCCCGGAATCACTCGCTGATGACCGACATGCTCGATGTGATTCATGTATGCCTGTCTCCATAGGTCTATGCCGCTTTGGGTTCATGACTAGCCATGTCGGCCCGGGTTCTCTGTCATATGGATGCTAGCGACACTATCATATAGGTGAGCCAATAGGCGCAAACGGTCTCGGGCCATGGTAAGGCGACACCCGTGGGATACCGTGCGTGAGGCCGCAAAGTGATATGAGGTGTTACTGGCTAGATCGATGTGGCTTGGAATCGGGGTCCTTACACTCTACTTTTATCATGTGTTGTCCATGTCTCTTTCACATACGCACACACACTTTTTTCACTCACTCTCTCTCTCTCTCTCTCTCTCTCTCTCTCTCTCTCTCTTGTTAGGGGCTCTGTCACGTCCATAAGCATATGGATGTTTTGAAAAGTCAAACCTCAGAAACGTTTGACCAGGTATATGTGGAGAAAAACATTTACATCTAGAACGATCATTAGATTCATCACAACATGTACTTACTTCATACTATCATTTTTCTTTGATATTGTAGATATAAGTAATTTCTTTATAAACTTGGTTAAAGTTTCAAAAGTTTGACTTAAAAAAATGTTGGAACTACATTATCGAATGGAGGGAGTAGCTCTTTCTCTCTCTCTCTCTCTCTGCTATCTCTCACGGGCCTCCCCTCTTACTCGAACTCTCTATACCGACGGATTATACGCTCACTGTGTCAGCATATAGCTCCGTATATTGTTTAGTTGACCGGTCAACCAATCCACATGCTGCCTTGTCAGCTCGTGTTCTGTATCTTCGTGTGCTGGCCCATGTGGCAGTGGGTGAAAATAAGTAAGCTAGAGGCCCATCTGACACACAGTGAAGTAATCAAAGTTGAAACCACTCGGCTAGCACCCCGCACGCTAGTAAATTGAGGGCGCATTGAGGACAAACTTCTTGCATGCGAAGGACGCACTTGCGCACAATTCAACACTGCGCGTCGGCATGCACAGAAGGATGCACTCACGCACACCCAGCACACAACACACACCAGCACACGTCTACATATCTAGGAGTAGAAGGTCGTGGAAAAATCTAGCGCGATGGCCGCTGCCAGAGCCGTCCACCCCCAATCTTGGTGTTCCGTGTAATGCACGGGCATCTACGCACGGGAAATTATGTCGAACAGGGCTAGTTGTAAGCAGGCTAGCTCTACAACCATGATGACAGGGACTGCAGACGGTGAGGCTGACTATGGTATGCCGAACACGGCGCCTATACTCAGATGTCATCTCCGGCGCAAGGTCTTGTCACTTCACTGTGAGGAGCAACACGTAATAATTTGACCAACGGGTAGTATAGTGCTAGTACTCCTACTACTACATTGGTAGTACTACTACTAGTACTAGTAGCACCATCGTCTGGATTTAGGAGTACTACCACGTCCACCGGCACCGAGGAACGTCTCCAGGTAGTATTGCTTGAGGCCGCCAGGGTGAGGGGCCTCTTGGACGACAGCTTCGTCTCCTTGTTCGACGAGGTCCTTGTCGGTTTCCTCGACAAGTTCACCGTTGTCAAGAAGCTTGCGGACGACTTTGACGTAAGCCTCCAGCCGACGCGCCCAGGCTCTGCGATGCCCGCCACCCTCAACGGCCACTATGGTAACAAACTCTTCGACGCACTGGTGGCCCTGCGACTTCCCGCCGTCGCGCCGGAGAATGTCCACCTCGAGGTCGCGCTCGCCGCGCAGCGCCTGGCGCAGCAAGACACCATCGACATAATCACCCACGTCTACGCGCAAATCGTCCACAAGGACTACTACATGCAAGAGGAGGACGATAGGACGCTGGCCTTCTTGGAGCGCAGGGCAACCTTGGACGGCACTGTTCAGAAGCACGTTGAGCTCGCCGCCAACACCGCTACTCCTCACACGTCAGTTGGTGACCCGACGCACTAGGGCATGAGGATGTTGTTGAACGTTGATGGATCCGTATGTATTTTTATCTTTCCGTCAAATCCATGTAGTAGTATATGATACTATAGTAATTATCTTACCTTTCACATCAACTTCATAATTTTCGTGCGTACTCCATGCATGAACGACGCCAGAACCAAACTTCTCATTACTCTAGGCAAAATCGTTATTTTCTATCTATCGGTCACGCCATGGAGCAGAAACAAATTTTACAAGTTACGAGTTCAAAAGGAAAAGCCTGCGGTGTTCGCGTCGCACCCCCACACGGTTGGTCCGGCACGCCGCTCAAGCGGGAATGCGTGTGGTGTTGCATTTTCACTTACAAGTGGGACCACAGTTGAGCAAACCAACTATCGGCAAACCCCCACCCCGTCCACCGCGCGATGGCTGAGAAAACAGGAGGGGGAAGAGATGGTTGTAGCATGGACTCCAAGAAAATTGGTGTCGGATGGGACTCGTGTGGGTGGCGTGTGCCGTACTGCTAGACGTGAATGCTAGTTATGGCCCATGCCACCCCACTATATCGAGCCTATATCGAGGTACGCAGAACAAATTTCCCGCAGTCCGTGCTCAGCCCTCCTCTATCTCTCTTCTCAGCCAGCCAGCGGACGCGCGGAGCCCATCGTCTGTTTGCTCACATGCGGCCCCACATGTCAGTGAAAACGCAAGAGGACCCACTGCACCTGCACATCTTTCACCTCGACGTGCTGGTGATGAAAAACAAATCCAATAAAGATCTTTGGTGGCTGCTTTTGGAGTTACTCAAGAGTAGTAAGATTCTATTTATAGTTTAACCCAAGATGCACATCTCGTGGCTTCAACTACCACTCTATTTTCTTTCGTGGCACGACCTGGATGCTGGATGTCCCACGTGTCGGCAAAAGGAGGAAGAACCCGACCAAATCTTCGGTTCTGCTCTCGGATTAGACTAGTTGTGCTAACTTAAAAATTTTATTGTGTACTCCCTCCGTTCCAAAATACTTGACTTCCATTTGTCCAAAAATGGATGTACCTATATACTAAGACATGTCTAGATACATATATATTTTGACAAATAGAAGGCATGTATTGTGCAACGAAGGGAGTAGAATGGATGCAAGTTTTTGTATTGGGAAGAAGAGTACATCCATATATTGATAGAGCGCAATTTAGTAGATGTTCTATCACTTTTAGCTAGCACAGACACAAGATCGAGCCTCCGCAGATCAACAATGAATGCATCGAGAAGGCACTAATCCAACTTACAGGAGTAGTAAAATGTATTCTTGTGGTTCTTGTTTTCTTTGGTCTTGCTTTTCTAGTCAAAATTATCGTTGGAGTCCGTGCAAAACGAAGGTGCGTTTGGGGTCGTGCGTTGGAGTTGGCCTTACAAGTGGGACCGCAGTTAAGGAAACCGACTATCGGCAAACCCCCACCTTGCCCGCTGCACGATGGCTGAAGTTAGAGAAATGTCGAGGTTGAAGAGATTGCTCTAGCACGGTCTCCAAGAAATAATATGGTGTCAGATGGATGTCATGGTGGTGGCGTGTGCCGTACTCCTGGACGTGAATGCTTGTTCTATCCCATGCCACCCTACTATTTCCTACTACTTACTCCTACTATATAGTACGAGTATCGAGGATTCGAGGTGCTGGTTATGTACAACGAACACATTAACATATGGCTACAGTAAAAACACCCACCCGACGCGTGAAGCATGTGAAGCTAGTACAAATAGTGTACTACTATTGTTGATTGGCCTCATCCGATAACCTGTTGCAATGAACGTACAATTATGTATTCGGAAAATATTTTTTGCCTCGTCGCACCACTCACTCAGAGAAGCAACTCAAAAGCCATTCATAAATTTAGTAAGTTTATCACACGCATATCATTTTATTACATACAACAGGTCATCAACCCACATCGACAATGAGGATACATTATAAATACTAAAGTTTTCACCACACAACAAATAACAAGAAATGAAATGAACTTCAACTCAACCATTCCTCGGCGTTGAAAACGCTTGCTTTGAACCACAAGTGATTCTCTGGGACGGGCCATCGATTGTCGATCTGGAAACCAACGCAGGACTGATCATCCAGGCTGAAGCGGCCTACTATATCCCTACCAGGGTAGGGAACCACACAAATGTCCGAGGTATAGACACAGTTGCTTCTCATAAATGTGTCAACAGCAGTTGGATCACCTTTCACCATCATCGGATAGTTTTGTCCAAGGAAGAGCAAGTTTTCTCCAAGACTATCAATTCTGTACCAGGGAGAAGGAGTTGGCGCTAGCACACTAGTATCCATCCCGAATACCATGCAACGGGTGTTGGAATAGGTCCAGAGAGTGCGACCATGGGAGACACCTGCTTCCTTACCAGTAACATCATCAGTGGGCTGTATACACACAAGAAGAGGTGATCCATCAGAATTAGTTGCCAGGTGCCACAGAGTATATGGGCGCTGCTCGTCCTCATGCTCGTGATCATCACCATCGTCATCTCCCCCTTGGTTATAAAAAATTTCAAGTATAGGTGGTGGGATGTTCACGGGACCTTGGAAACACAAGAAGAAGGTTAATTAGTAAAGGGAAACTTGCTAACCCGCATGCATGTGGATGAAACAATTATAGTTACGGTGGAAGACAAACGTACCGAAACTATGAGGATGCCATGCAAAAATAGTGCCACGAGTGGTGGCAGCAAACACAAGGCGCTCATATTGAATTGCATCACAGTACTCATCCGTGTACAGAAGCTGATTTTTGAGCAATATCCATCGAGTGAAACCATCAAGGAAGGCAACAAGCTTGTCAAAGATAGCAACAACATCATAGTCGCTGTAATTCCAAGAGCGGTTGGGAACTCGACAAATTGCTATCTTCCGTAGAAGACTGTCACCATGATCGTATTTGAACGTGCATACATTACCGGTGTGCTCAACCTCTGGGCAGTGTGCTGAGATTTTTGGAAGTGGAACCCGGTGACGAGTGTACACGTTCACAAGTTCCCACTCGCAGTTGGACCCAATGTAAACAACCCAATCTCCATTTGCGCCCGCCCAAGCATTGCCCTTAAGCGATGGCAGCTTAACATCATACGTATCATTATCAAGCGGCATCAACTTGCACAGGGCGAGGCCTCCGTCGTGCCGGCGCCAGTCATCATCAGGGTCACGGCGAAGAAGATAGGGGAGATCAAACCGCTCCTTGACTCTTGGGTTCTTTGTAATGATGTTATTAGTTTAGTCGATAATGGGCTTGAACGAACCTGCCATGCTAGCCGAGGTGATGACATCGCACCGATCAATGAGTTCCTCCACCATGTCATCTTTCAGATCGGGGCAAGAATAACGGGGTCGTTTCTGGCCTTTTCCCTCCATGGAGAAGACGATCGAACAATGGCAGAAGAAAGGGTGAAGGGCTGAAGGAAAATGGAGGAGGGAGGGGAAGAGCGTGCGACAGCAGTTCCAAATCAAGAGGGAAAGGCGAAGAGTCGGTGGACGGTTGCGAGTTTGCCACGGTTCACGAAGAGGCGCCCCGGCCTACACGTCCGTTCGGAAATACTCCTATTACTCGCCGTCGTCTCACTGATATGTTGGAATGGGACCACATGTCAATGAAACATGATGTGTAATTTCTCATGCAAAATGCGATCTGGCCGCGTTGGCCCGAGGTGCCGCATTAGTTATCGACCTTTATTTTTCTAATGGCGTGCCGATCAGTTGTGAAGCACGACTAACTGGTACTGTACGCAGAGAAAATATAAACTACTCTACCACTACTCCACCTCCAGTACTAGTAGTATAAAAAAGATATATAGGCTGGAGCTTGAGCGCTTTCTTGCTAAGGGCTGCCCACTTGCTTCTCATACTACCACCCTCTCTCCAGATCTAAAAAAGACGGCCCCTCTCTCCCTCCTCACCAATGGTCACAGATCCACTGGGGAAGAAAAGGACGTGCAACATTGACGCACTCGTCGTCGGCGAGCGAGGTCACGCACTGACGACAAGGCCGTCCTCTTAGACCTAGCGCCCGCGCGGGATGGCCTCCGTCCCCAAGCTCACTGCCGTAGTGTGTGCGGAGGACGATGACCAAGAGCGAAGCCACTTCCCGCCGACCCTCAGGTATGCTACCTCTTTTCGAACCATAACCTTGTTCTATTGCCCCATCTGCCACGTCGTTGCATGTGGATCTTTTTCCACTCCACCATCTTCCCAATTTGCTATCCTCTGCTCTACTAGCCACGCAGACGAAAACCATAATTTGCACTATTAAAGGAAACCCTACTTCATGCAGACTAATCCATGTCTGGGTTGAATAAGGAAAGGAAGGGAGACTGTACTGTCCAAGAGAGTAGGCATCGAACCCGCATCTAGGTTGAAAAGGGGAAAATCAGTAGGTAAGGAACGAGTCTCGTGTCTCTTGGTTGAAGAAGGGTAGAAAGGCATGACAACGCAATAGAGAATGACCAGGTCGATCGGTTTGTTGTCCTCGCATAGGAAAAAGGTGGCTAAAGAGAGCAAAAATGGGACGTAATCCACATATGCTACCTGGATATTTGTTGCTCTGGGCAACCATACCTCCCTCACCACTCTGCGTCCATGGAGGTACATCATACTGGTGCGCCCACTGTCCGAATGGGCCTCCCATGCTCTTATTGCCACTTTTTTTGCTGTTAGTATAACGCCAACAGTCAAGTCAAGCAATGATATTGCTAAAGTGATGCCACATTTAACTAATGCCGCTCTCAGTCTAATGCCACCGATAAATTTAAGCAACGCCAGCAGTCTAAGGCATTCTAATGCTGTTGCACAACTAGTATACCAATGATGAAACTTGTTACTACCTTCAGATTTTTGCACTGTTAATGCTTATAGATTACATACCTCACTTTCATGAGATAAGTTAATTTTTTTGTAAAGTGTCACCAAAATGCCAAGGCGCTAATGTCATTTTATTTTGGTTAAACTGCACAGACAATTATGAAGACAAGAGGAAAGGTCAAGAGTGGGCGCCTCCTCCTCCGGCTGTTTTCTTGATTCGTTCGATCAAGTTTTTATGTTTGATCGATTATCAAGATTGGGATAGCAATTTTTAAGGTCCCCCCGAGTTCGAAATGATATTTACCTTGGAGGTACATGGTTTGCAATTGTTTTATACTGTCATTAGTTAATAATGCTAGTTACCTTCAGACTTTTGTATTTGGTTTAATGCTCATGCAGAGCTAGTATACCAATGCTGAAACTTGTTACCTTTACATTTTGTATTGTTAATTCTTATAGAAACCTTCCAGTGCTAGAGTTTATTGAAATCTGGTCGGTAAAACCATTGTACTGTACCCTGTAATAAACTAACTACTCTACTGTTGCACTAGCGACTGGATTAGTGTATATTAGTAGTATTCGAATGGTGTTGCATTAGCGTATGGACATAAATAAAGTGTGGCAAGCTTTCCCAGATATGTGCTCAAGAAAAGTACTACCTGTTTTTCTAAATACTAGACGTTTGGGTACTTTAAATTGAACCAAGAAAATGTCTTATATTAAGGAACAAAGGGTGTAGAGTTCACTCAAATTATCCCGGTAAAGCTAGTCACACCCTTGTTAAAATTAATGTTCATTATGTTATCAGAGGAGATCTGTATGTTTGTCTCTAATGCCAGTCGACTACATACCTGGCATCATGATGTAATGTTAAGTCATTTCCTTTTGTACAGTGTCACTGAATTGTCAAGGCGGTGATGGCATTTTATTTTAGTAGAACTGCACAAAATCTGCTTAAAAGAAGAGGAAAGGTCAGGAATGGCTCAGTTTTTCAGAAAAAACTATGTATGCCTTCCTGACATCAGCCGCTATTGCTTTATTTATTCCTTCAAACAAGTGGTTAGAAACAGTCTTGCTACCTTTTCCCATTATGAAATTGGAATGCTTATATTGGTGAGTCTATGCTTCAACTAGTGCCACTTTTAGAGTAATCACACTTTCAATATCTATGCAAACAGGGATGCTCGATTTTAGTGGAACTGCACAAAAAGTCCAACTAGTTTAACATTAGGAGCATGTTTTTTTCCAAACCTTTATATCCAATTGGTGGCACTATGAGCTGTTCATTACGAAGGTACATGGTTTGCTACTATCTTGCTACTCTTTTTGTACTGTCATTAGATAGTAATACTAGTGGTTTGCATGTGAATTTATTGGCAGGGTGGACCTACATTGGAGGTGCAGGATAGGATTCAATGATTGGATGCTCAATTTCGGTTGTATTGATTTCACCTCTTCCATCACTGCGAACATGGATATCCTTGGTCTGATGAAGAATATGCGCTATATTTTTGCTCTGAACCAACAAATCAATTCAGTATGAAATTGTCCAGGGCAAAACATAACTGTATCAGATTGTCCAGTGCAGAACATGACAGATGCTAAGCAGAAGAGACATGTTTAAACTGAAAATACAAGGTGTGGTATATGTTTACTAGCTGCTTGATATTTGTGCAGACAGAGATGTCTGCCCGTTGCTATTTGGCAAACAAACAAAGTGTCCGCAATTTTGGTTGAACTGCACAAAAGAATAGTATAGTCACTGCATGCAGTGCCATTTGAAAATAGACACAGAAAGATTGGATAGTCACTTCATGGACTGCAGAAAAGTAGTACTGTACTATTTATTGGCCAACACTAGGTGCTTCATTGCTTTGGTCTGATTATAAAATGGGCATCATTTTGCCTAAGTTAAAGTTTGTATTCCGAAAATAGTCTCACGGTGTGATCGAGAGAAGACCAAATCATATTGCAGTGGATGTTCCTCCATCATGTGTTGTTCATTCTCATGGTTCCATCTGTTGGTGAAACCACTTACGTTTGCAAGAGGAATTGTAGACTTCACAAACAAATTTGTCTTTCAGTCTGTACTGAATGTTGGCCAAGAGAAGCATCCATGTTAGTAGGAAGAACATATGTTTTTTCTAGATCTCTGCTTTTGAAGCTACATATTTGTATATGATTTTTTATTGTATATCTTAATATTTTTGTTGTTGATTTGTTATTGTATATATTAATATTTTTGTATATAAACTTGGTCAAAGTTTGTAAAGCTTGACTTTGACCAAAGCTAATATGAGAACTAAATAAAAATGGTGGGAGTACCGCCTTTCCGGTTTGCAGGCTTAATTCGAACCTCTCACCAACCAAGGTACTCCCTCCGTCCGGGATTTATTAGTTTCGTGAGCAAAGCAGCAAGATCAAGGCATGGAAATAATTAATGGCATGCAGAAGTTTAAGCCTAATTAATCCCAGTGATTTAAGTGGCTGCATGCGTGCCCTCGGCTGCGACTCGTTCCATGCTGCTTCGTGTACTGCCTGCGAGCGATTTTGAGTGCCTGCATGCAACCGACCATAATTAAGGCAGCTAACTCATGCGAAAAAGATACACCTTAAATCCATGGAATCATTATTGACAAGGAGGGAGATGATTCGAGTGCACTCGTTTGACTGCCATGCCGGCGTGCGACCCAGATGGGACGGGATGGCACAATCATAATTTCAGTTTCTCTAGTTTTCCACGGTAAGCTGGCACGCTAAGCCATTATGCATTGAATTCCGATGACCGTCGCGCTACCTTCCGCCTATAAGTACTGTTTCCCGGCCTTCTCAGGTGCCACCGTGACCCAACTCACCATATCCTCATAAGCCCCGACCGGCCCGACGTCGCTCGCCACGTCCGCCATGCCCCCGCCCGTCCGCGGTAGGCGACGCCGGAGGCGGTCACCGCCGGAACTAGTGTTCAGGTTTTCACCGGAAGGCAAACGGAGGGAGGAGGCATTCTATCTATCTTTAGATGGCAATGCGGAGATCGAGGAGTTGTTGGAGCGCGACCGCATGGCGGAGGAGCAGGAGTTGTTGGAGCGCGACCGCCTGGCGGAGTAGCAGCATATTGCCGATTTGCGCCGCCAGCGGGACATGGAGCAGCAGCGCACCGACGCTCTGAGTCGCAAGCAGAGCGCCCGCAACTGGGCCGACTACGTGGAGGCCGGCGCCCGACAAATAGCCCTGGAGGCTGTCGGACACGCACGCGTTCGCGACCCCGATTTTTCCTACGAGCTCGTCAAGTGGGTTTCCTGCTTGGAAGCCGAAGCTTCGGTGGACCACGCCGGCATGGAAAGGGCCAACGTGCGCTAGCAACACGCCCTATCGCACCTCTTGCAGGTCCGAGGCGAGGCACACGACGCCGCTGCCGGCGTTTAGCGTGTACCACAGATGGCGGCCGACATCGTCTAGTTAGCTAAGAGTAAGTTAGTACTTGTATGCTACTAGAGTATTAGTGGGAGTAGATAGTTAACTTGGCTATGATGGTTGTCAACGTGGAAGTTCAGTACTCTATATGTGGATCAAACCTGTTACTTTGCTCTGAATGTTGAACTTTCCGTTTGAACATATGGAATGGGATGTTATTTTTTGAAATGGGTTGTATTTGTCCTCCACGGGTTTAGAGGCTGACTTGTGGGCCTAGCAAGTTGATGTGTACACAATCAGGAGATGATTGTATGTGGAGAGGATGAGAGCAGGGACCCGCCAAGGTCATGGCAGTATGCAAGAAAGTGCCTCCTTATTTCAAGCCAATAAAAAATGGCTCCTCCTAGTGGATTTCTGACATCTGGGTCCCATGCCATTGTCAACATAGTGAATAAACGAGAGAATCGCACAATGAGCGGCTGGCACCAGGGACCCAGCAGCTCGCCCAGTTATTTTTGTTTTGGGTTAATTTGATAAATTCCACTCCAAATCTGGTGTATCCGAGAAATGCTACTCCAATTTCCAAACTTTGAAAAATGCCATTTCATGCCATTTCTAGTGGCATTTTTCGAAGTCTGGAGTGGCGTTTTTCAAAGTTTGCAAACTGCAGTGGCATTTTTCAAAGTTTGCAAAAATTGCAGTGGCATTTTTCAAAGTTTGGAAATTGCAGTGGCATTTTTATGAATCGCCATAATTGGAGTGGCATTTATCTAATTTGTTTTTGAGACGGAAGCAGGGTGTCAACTGGGCTGCGCGGGACACTCTGGCCTGTCTATACAACCTTTTCTTTTATGTTTACCACAGACCAGCCCAATAGTTTTTTTTTCTTTCTGAAAATGGCTAGCCCAGTTCTTTTGTGATTTGTCAAGTAAGTCGCTTTATCAGGCCTATTGGGCTGCAAATCTTTCAAGACGAGGAGAGCTTCATTCGGCTGGCCAAGAAAATGTCCTATCAGTAATGAGAAATGGGCTGTACATTTTTAAAACACATCAAACCGGCAATTATTTTCAAATATCTTTTCCCATTTCGAGATTTTAAATTGCATTGATTTTTATGCGTGGAAAATTTATTGGATTTTAATATACATTTATTTTAAAAATCAGTTTGAATGTGACTCGAAATTTCGGGATTAAAAATAGTTCAGACCGCACCAAAATATGCAAAATTTCTTATAATTTTTTAATCGTGCCCACAATATGGGCTGTAATGCCAACATAAAGAATATGGGCTCCAAAAAAACCCGTGAGAATTAGCAAATGGGCTGTAAATTATTTGAAATAATGGCAGATGGGCTGTATGCTGTTTTCCACAGATTTGAGGCTTTCGACAGATGGCCTGTATACTGTTGGATGTCCATCCAACGGCCGTCGTGCTTCTTCAATCTCTGCTCTTCCTGCTCCAGCCGCTCAAACAAGCGCCAGCGGGACTGCCTACTCCCTCCTCCCCGCAGCCGGCTGTGCTGCCACGTAGGCCTCACCGCCCCATCGTACTCCCATCGCTGGCCTAGCCATCCCTCTACTCACCCACACCTGCTGTTATTGTCCGGCGACGGCAGACAAATCAGTAAAACCTCGTACAGTCGTACTCCCCTCCGCGTGGGAAACAAAAACAACGGCCGAGTCTTCCCTGCCTCCGTGTCGTTCCCTTCCTAGGCCTCGCCGTCGTCCACCGCCCTGGTGCTCTCGACGTGGCGTGGTCAGCATGGTCAACGACCGACATGCATCTGAAGTGGACTGTACGTGGAGAGGCTGACAGATGGGTCCATGGCCACACGCAAGGAAATGCCTCCTTATTACGCGCAAAATAATGATTTCCTCCACCTGACATCTGGGACCCACCGAAACGGCCTCTGTATTTCGTGAAAAAGGCGTTACCGCCGTTGACAGCTCAGACCCACCAGCTATATCTTCGCACGCAAGGAAGTGCCTCCTTATTACGCACAAAAAATGAATACCCCCTGCTAGCTGGGACCCACCTTGGTGAGAGGCTGACTTGTGGGCCTACTAAGTTGACAGGGATGGAGGGCTTTGTCAACTTAGTCAATATGCACGATTCTAGCTCCAGTGACCGTACGATGTCCATCAAACGGCCGTAGTGCTTCTTCAACCTCTGGTCTTCTTGCTCCAGCCGCCCAAACCAGCGCCGGTCGTGCCTCGTGCTCCTGCCTCCCATGGCCGGCTGCGATGCGGCGAAGGCTTCACCGCCCCTACTACTCTCACCGCTGGCCAGGCCATCCCTCTACTCACCCACACCCCCTGTTATTCTGCGGCGACGGCAGCCTCACACCACAGCGAACCCGTGAACCCTCGTACTCCTCTACGCGTGGGCATCCACTGCCGCGTCTTCCCTAGCTCTGCGTCGTCCCCTTCCTAGGCCTCGCCGTCGTCCACCACCGTGGCGCTCTCGGCGCGGCGTGGTCAATGTGGTCAACGACCGACTTCCATCGGAAGAGTACTGTGCGTGGAGACGCTGACAGCTGGGTCCATGGCCGCAGCAAGGAAGTGCTCCTTATTACGCGCAAAATAATTATTCCTCCACCTGACAGCAGGGACCCATCGGACGGGCCACCGTATTTCGCGAAAAAAACGTTTGCCCCTGACTGCTGGGACCCACCAGCTACATCTTCGCATGCAAGGAAGTGCCTGACAGTCGGGACCCACCTGGTCGAAGCGTACGTAGCGTTGTCATTCTGGTCACGAACGTGTACGCACATATATACTGGTCGATGTAGAGGCGCGCACGTGTCGTAGTAGAGGCGTGCACGTAGCATGTACACGTACGTACATCGGCCAGGGTGCAAGAAAGAAAATACGGCCACGTATGTGCACATACGGGCGGGGTCTCGAACGCCTACTCGCGCATATGTACGGCCAGGGCTCGTGTACACGGCTGGGTCAGAACAGAGAAACAGTGTTGTCGTCGTATTCATGGGGAGGCAATGGAATGCGTCGTGTTCATGGGGAGGCAACGGAATGCGTCGTGTTCATGGGGAGGCAACGGAATGCGTCGTGTTCATCGGGAGGGCTTGGACGGAACAGGCGATGGAAACGAGGCCTGGTGTACCGCAGAACGGAGGAAACGGCCTTGTGTTCGACCGGCCACGTTTGAAACGGGATCCTGTTGATCGGGAGGGGTCTGGCATACCGCAAAATGGAGGAAACGGACCTCCTACGGTCGAAACGGGGGTCCTGTTGATCGGGAGGGGTGTGGCGTACCACAAAACGCAGGAAACAGACTTATGTTGGAGCGCTACGGTCGAAACGGGGGTCCTGTTCATCGGCAGGGGTGTGGCGTACCGCAAAACAGGACTCCACGGGATACTGTTCATCTCCACCATCGACCCCCTCCAGCCTCCACGAGCTATTGTTCATCCACCGTCGACCTCCTCCAGCCTCCACCCGCGACTGTTCATCCACGGGCTCCTGTTCATCCAGCCTCCACCGCGCGCTACTCCACCGGCTACTGTTCAACCTCCCCTCTCCACGGGCTCCTGTTCAACCACCCCTCCATGGGCTACTGTTCATCCTGCCCTCCACCGTCTACTGTTCATCCTGCCCTCCACGGGGTGGTCCTGTTCATCCAGCCCCAACCGGCTCGATCGATCGGGGTCCTGTTCATCCAGAGGCAACACCACGGGGTCCTGTTCATCCACCCCCACCGGGAACTGTTCATCCAACCCCCCCGCAACACTCACTGTTCATCCATAGGCAGCATCGATCGGCTTCAGTTAGTAGCAATAGCGATGGAATCGCTCGATCGGGTTCAGTTAACAACCATCGATTGATCGCTCGGGTTTAGTAACGCGTAGCCTGGAGTGCAATCGCTCGGGTTCAGTTAAAGCCCAACGCCTCACTCGGGTTTAGTTAGAGCCAACGCCTCGCACATACGCGCGTACGTGCACAAGAGAAACGCGCATCGCTCGGCCCCCGACCTCCCACCGTAACCGGGAACTCCCTGAAATTTTCCTCCCCATCGCTTCTACCATGGTTTTTTCCGTCATGGACGGCCCAAAGAATGTCATGCAGCTGTGTCTCTGGCCCGCCCAGGACGAAAATCCCATTTTCTGTCATGATTTTTTGTCATAGAAGTAGGAGCCCACCACATCTATGATGATACCGGGTTTTGTCACAATTATACTCATAGAAGTGTCATATGTATGACAAATTTTTTTTTCGTTCGGCCCAAAATGTCACGGATGTGTCTTTTTTTTGTAGTGATACTAGGGATCAAACCCTAACAAAACTAACTCGATTACATGATAAATCTCATCCAACCCATCACCGTCCAGCAAGCCTACGATGGATTTACTCACGCACGGCGGTGAGCATCATGAAATTGGTGATGGAGGATGGTTGATGACGACGATGGTGACGGATTCCCCTCTCCGGAGCGCCGAACGGACTCCAGATCAGCCCTCCCGAGAGAGTTTAGGGCTTGGCGATGGCTCCCTATCATAAAACACGATGAATCCTTCTCCCTGATTTTTTCTCCCTGAAAGTAAATATATGGAGTCAGGGTTGAGGTCGGTGGAGTGTTAGGGGGCCCACGAGGCAGGGGGCATGCCCCCCACCCTCATGGACAGGTGGAGGCCCCCCCCCTGACGTGGATCTTCCTTCCAGTTTTTTTATATATTCCAAAATAATATTCCATTGATTTCAAGGTCATTCCGAGAACTTTTATTTCTGCACAAAAATAACACCATGGCAATTCTGCTGAAAACAGCGTCAGTCGGGTTAGTTCCATTCAAATCATGCAAGTTAGAGTCCAAAACAAGGGCAACAGTGTTTGGAAAAGTAGATACGACGGAGACGTGTCAACTCCCTGATGACCAAAAAGTATAGGGGATCTATCGTAGTCCTTTGGATAAGTAAGAGTGTTGAACCCAATGAGGAGCAGAAGGAAATGATAAGCGGTTTCCAGTAAGGTATTCTATGCAAGTACTGAAATAAGTGGTAATAGATAGTTTTGTGATAGGATAATTTGTAACGAGCAACAAGTAACAATGGTAATAAAGTGCAGCAAGGTGGCCCAATCCTTTTTGTAGCAAAGGACAAGCCTGGACAAACTCTTATATAGAGAAAAGCGCTCCTGAGGACACATGGGAATATCTTCAAGCTAGTTTTCATCACGCTCATATGATTCACGTTCGGTACTTTGATAATTTGGTATGTGGGTGGACCGGTGCTTGGGTACTACCCTTACTTGGACAAGCTTCCCACTTATGATTAACCTCTATTGCAAGCATCCGCAAGCACAACAAAAGTATTAAGGTAAACCTAACCATAGCATGAAACATATAGATCCAAATCAGCCCCTTACGAAGCAACACATAAACTAGGGTTTAAGCTTCTGTCACTCTAGCAACCCATCATCTACTTATTACTTCTCAATGCCTTCCTCTAGGCCCAAATAATGGTGAAGTGTCATGTAGTCGACGTTCACATAACACCACTAGAGGAGAGACAACATACATCTTATCAAAATATCAAACGAGTACCAAATTCACATGACTACTAATAACAAGACTTCTCCCATGTCCTCAGGAACAAAAGTAACTACTCACAGAGCATAAACATGTTCATAATCAGAGGGGTATTAATATGCATATAGCATCTGAACATATGATTTCCACCAATTAATCCAACTAGCATCAACTACAATGAGTAATTAACACTACTAGCAACCTACTAGCACCAATCCCAGACTTGGAGATAAGAATTGGATACAAGAGATGAACTAGGGTTTTGAGAGGAGATGGTGCTGATGAAGATGTTGATGGAGATTGCCCTCTCCCGATGAGAGGAGCGTTCGTGATGACTATGGCGATGATTTTTCCCTCCGGGAGGAAAGTTTCCCCGACAGAACAGCTCCGCCAGAACCCTAGATTGGTTCCGCCAAGGTTATGCCTCGTGGCGGCGGAGTTTCATCCGAGAAGATGGATTATGATTTTTTCCCACCGAAAGACTTAATATAGAAGAAGATGGCCATCGGAGGGCCACCAGGGGGCCCAGGAGGTAGGGGGCGCGCCCAGGGGGGTAGGGCGCGCCCCCACCCTCGTGGGCAGGGTGCGCCCCCTGGTGAATCTCTTCCGCTGAGTATTTTTTATATATTCTGAAAATGTCTTCCGTGAAGTTTCAGGACTTTTGGAGCTGTGCAGAATAGGTCTCTAATATTTGCTCCTTTTCTAGCCCAGAATCCCAGCTGCCGACATTCTCCCTCTTCATGTAATCCTTGTAAAATAAGAGAGAATAGGCATAAGTATTGTGACATGTGTAATAACAACCCATAATGCAATAAATATCGATATAAAAGCATGTTGCAAAATGGACGTATCAACTCCCCCAAGCTTAGACCTCGCTTGTCCTCAAGCGAAAAGCCAAAATCGAAAAAATATGTCCACATGTTTAGAGATAGAGGTGTCGATAAAAATAAAATATGGACATGAGGGCATCATGATCATTCTTAGAACAGCAACTTATATAATTCTTGCCATATGATTTCTTATGCTAGAGTAATAATTCAATCACAATTTCAAGTATGAATCGTAAACTTCATTGAAAACTAACAAACTATAATCTCAGTCATTGGAGCACTTGCAATTTATCATAACATAGGAAAGAGTCAATATATTAGAGCTTTTCAGCAGGTCCATATACTCAACTATCATATAATCTTTCACAATTGCTGAGACTCACGCAATACTTAGGGGTATGAAGTTTTAATCGAACACAGAGAAAGATAGGGGCTTATAGTTTTGCCTCCCAACGTTTTACCTCAAGGGTAATGTCAACAGTAATAGTTCATGAAAACTCACATCCAATTAGCCATATATACCAGGATCTTTCCAACATACTGTGCTTGCCAAAGGATAAAATGTAAAAAGCAAAGGTGAAGATCACCATGACTCTTATGCAATGTAGGAGATAAAAGAAAAAAATAGGCCCTTCGCAGAGGGAAGCAGAGGTTGTCATGCGCTTTTATAGTTGGATGCACAAAATCTTAATGCGAAAGAACGTCACTTTATATTGCCACTTGTAATATGGACCTTTATTATGCAGTCTATCGCTTTTATTTCTTCCATATCACACGATCGTACAAAGCTTATTTTCTCCCACACTAATAAGTCATACATATTTAGAGAGCAATTTTTATTGCTTTGTACAGATGAAAACTTACTTGGAGGATCTTACTCAATCCATAGGTAGGTATGGTGGACTCTCATGGCAAGACTGGTTTAAGGGTATTTAGAAGCACAAGTAGTATCTCTACTTAGTGCGATGAATTTTGCTAGCACGAGGGGGAAAGGCAAGCTCAACCATGTTGGATGATCCATGACAATAAAATTTATCTCAGATGTAAGAAAACATAACCCATTACATTGTCTTCCTTGTCCAACGTCAACTCTTTAGCATGTCATATTTTAATGAGTGCTCACAATCATAAAAGATGTCCAAGATAGTATATCTATATGTGAAGACCTCTCTCTCTTTATTACTTCCTATTAATTTCAATGATGACCAAAACTATGTTTGTCAACTCTCAACAACTTTTATTCATCATACTTTTTCTATGAGAGCTCATTACTCTCCATAAGACTCACATGATCTCTTTGTTTCTTTTTATTTCTTTCTCTTTTCTTTTATTCACTTAAGATCATGGCAAAATAATCAAGCCCTTGACTCAACACTAATCTTTATTATATAGCTCATGGACTCGATTACATAGAAGAATTATAAAGCAAAACTCACGACTAGATCATACTAAGAACTTTTATTTTACTAGATCAAGATATTACCAAAAGGATCGAACTAAGAAAAACGGTAAAGATAAAAGTGATGGTGATACGATACCGGGGCACTCCCCCAAGCTTGGTAGTTGCCAAGGGGAGTGGCCATACCAGATACTTAATTCTTCTTTGTTGGTGAAGAAGGTGGAGTCGTTGATGATGGATAGTCGCACATCGAGCGTAGGAGGTCTTCTAACTTGCGGATAACGCCCTTGAGTGCGATGATATGCTCCTTCAACAAAATATTTTCACGTGTGAGATATTTATTTTGTATACTAGCTAAATCAATCATCTTGAAAGCTTCGATCTCTGTTGGGGTAAGAAGATTGTGATCAAGTTGAAGGGTGTCTTCTATTGCCGGCACTTGGTCCCCCATGGCTTCCTTGATCCCTTCATCCTTGTTGATCTCCGTGGGTTCTTCTCTCTTCAGCTCTATCTTCATTAGCCATGCATCGTTGCCCTCATGGTTGGAGGAGGAGGGAGACGACATAGTGCCTGGCCTTGACAACCCTGACAGAAAACAGCTTGAAACAAAGACAGGAGATTTTTGTGTGATACGGGAGTCAAAACCCCCGGGAGATTATATAATGAATTTTTACCGACCAAAATACGTGTCGTGTATGAAAATGGAGTCCGGAGAGCACACGAGGTGCCCACGAGGTAGGGGGGCGCGCCCAGGAGGGTAGGGCGCGCCCTCCACCCTCGTGTCCTTCCTGGACTACTACTTATTTTTCTATTTTTCTAAATATTCCAAAACGGAGAAATATTGCCTTAAAAACTGTTTTGGAGTTGGTTTGCTTACCGTACCACATACCTATTCCATTTCGGAGTCTGAAACGTTCCGGAAAGTGTCCCTTATGTATTCCTCCGGGGTTACGGTTACAATAATATTGGTTTCAACATTTATGGGACTACCTGAGATATAATGTTTGATTCTTTGACCGTTCACCACCTTCGGATTTGTGCCTTCGAAGTTGTTGATTTTTATGGCACCGGGATGATAGACCTCCTCGATAATGTAAGGATCTTCCCATTTAGAGAGAAGTTTTCCTGCAAAAAATCTTAAACGAGAGTTGTATAGCAATACATAATCACCTACATTAAACTCACGCTTTTGTATCCTTTTGTCATGCCATCTTTTAACTTTTTCTTTAAACAACTTGGCATTTTCATAGGCTTGGGTTCTCCATTCATCAAGTGAGCTAATATCAAATAATCTCTTCTCACCGGCAAGTTTGAAATCATAATTGAGTTCTTTAATAGCCCAATATGCTTTGTGTTCTAGTTTGAGAGGTAAGTGACATGCTTTTCCATAAACCATTTCATATGGAGACATACCCATAGGATTTTTATATGCAGTTCTATAGGCCCATAATGCATCATCAAGTTTCTTGGACCAATTCTTTCTAGATCTATTAACAGTCTTTTGCAAAATTAATTTGAGCTCTCTATTACTCAATTCTACTTGACCACTATACTGTTGGTGATAATGAGATGCAATTCTATGATTAACATCATATTTAGCAAGCATTTTACGAAAAGCACCATGAATAAAAGGTGAACCACCATCAGTCATTAAATATCTAGGGACTCCAAATCTTGGAAAAATAACTTCTTTAAGCATTTTAATAGTGTTATGATCAGCACTACTAGTTGGAATAGCTTCTACCCACTTAGTAACGTAATCAACAACAACTAAAATATGTGTATATCCATTAGAGGAAGGAAAGGGTCCCATATAGTCAAAGCCCCAAACATCAAATGGTTCAATAACAAGTGAGTAATTCATAGACATTTCTTGACGTCTACTAATATTACCAATTCTTTGACATTCAACACAAGATAGGACAAACTTACGGGCATCCTTGAAGAGAGTAGGCCAATAAAAACCAGATTGTAATACCTTATGGGCAGTTCTATCTCCAGCATGGTGTCCTCCATAAGCTTCGGAGTGACACTTGCGTAGGATTTGTTCCTGTTCATGCTCAGGTACACAACGTCTAATAACACCATCTACTCCTTCTTTATAAAGATGTGGGTCATCCCAAAAGTAATGCCTCAAATCATAGAAGAACTTTTTCTTTTGCTGGTATGTGAAACTAGGTGGTATAAACTTAGCAACAATGTAATTAGCAAAATCAACATACCATGGAGTAGTATGAGAAGCATTTATGACATTTAATTGCTCATCAGGAAAGCTATCATCTATAGGAAGTGGGTCATCAAGCACATTTTCTAACCTAGACAAGTTGTCTGCAACGGGGTTCTCAGCCCCCTTTCTATCAACAATATGTAAGTCAAATTCTTGTAGCAAGAGAACCCATCTAATAAGTCTAGGTTTAGCATCTTTCTTTTCCATGAGATATTTAATAGCAGCATGATCAGTGTGAATAGTTACTTTAGAATCAACAATATAAGGTCTGAACTTATCACAAGCAAATACAACCGCTAAGAATTCTTTTTCAGTAGTAGCATAATTTCTTTGAGCATTGTCTAGGGTTTTACTAGCATATTGAATAATGTTTAATTTCTTAAACTCTTTGTCCTAGAACAACACTATCGGTGTCAAAACCGGCGGATCTCGGGTAGGGGGTCCTGAACTGTGCGTCTAAGGCAGATGGTAACAGGAGGCAGGGGACACGATGTTTTACCCAGGTTTGGGCCCTCTTGATGGAGGTAAAACCCTACATCCTGCTTGATTTATTCTTGATGATATGAGTATTACAAGAGTTGATCTACCACGACATCGGAGAGGCTAAACCATAGAAGCTAGCCTATGGTATGATTGTATGTTGTCATATGGACTAAAACCCTCCGGTTTATCTAGACACCGGAGGGGGCTAGGGTTACACAAGGTCGGTTACAAAGGAGGAGATATCCATATCCGTACTGCCTAGCTTGCCTTCCACGCCAAGTAGAGTCCCATGCGGACACGATACGAAGTCTTCAATCTTGTATCTTCATAGTCCAATAGTCTGGCCAAAATATAGTCCGGCTGTCCAGAGACCCCCTAATCCAGGACTCCCTCAGTATCCCCTGAACCAGGCTTCAATGACGGTGAGTCTGGCACACAGTATTGTCTTCGGCATTGCAAGGCGGGTTCCTCCTCAGAATACACCACGGAAGAATTTGAATATAAGGATAGTGTCTGACCCTACAAAATAAGTTCCACATACCACCGTAGAGAGAATAATATTTCCACAAATCTAATCTGCTGACACATTTTGGTAACATGACATTATGCCATGGCCCGGTGATTATTCGAACCGTTTCCTTTAACTAGCCCCGCACATAACGCGAGGCAGTTTCTTGACACGTCTTGTCAAAGCAGAGATCGTGTCCCCCTTATTACGGGATTCTCATCAATACGGGCGTGGGTAACCCAACCGCGCCATCGATTACGGCGCTTGGGGGATAAGCGACTTTTACCAGGCTAGTGGGGGCGCATAGTTTCGGCCGACCTTATAAAGGGACACGGGTTAACCTTTTTCTACCCACGCCTTCTTCCTCCTTGCTCATCCATGCTTGCGCACTCGAGCTCCAACACCCAAGTCCACATCCTTCCCTTCAACCTTCTCCAATCATGTCCGGAGCGGGAGGCAAATGGATGGCTTCCTCCATTACGGAGGGACACATCAAGAAGCTGCGCGGAGCCGGATACTTAGCCGCGAATATCGTGCATCGGCTGCCCACTGCAGGGCAGATCGTTCCTACCCCTGAACCTCACGAGAGGGTAGTTTTCCTCCACCATTTACTCTGCGGACTGGGGTTTCCCCTCCATCCATTCGTCTGTGGTCTTATGTTCTACTACGGGATGGACTTCCATGATCTGGCCCCGAACTTCATCCTCAACATTTCGGCGTTCATCGTCGTGTGTGAGGCTTTCCTCCGCATCCGACCCCACTTCGGCTTGTGGTTAAAGACCTTCAATATCAAGCCGAAGGTGGTGGGAGGCCAACAAGCAGAATGCGGCGGAGCCATGGTGGGCAAGATGCCCAATGTTATATCGCTTGAAGGCTCCTTCATGGAGACCATAAAGGGCTGGCAATCGGCGTGGTTCTACATCACTGAGCCGCGTGACACCAACTGGGTGGCTGCCCCTGAGTTTCGATCCGGAATCCCCACGCGGCTCACCTCCTGGAAAGAGAAGGGCATGTCCTGGGGTTCATCGGTGGAGCTGGACGGACTCCAGAAATGTATCCGGAATATGGCAGGCAAGAAGCTCAAGCTTGTCAACATAGTCCAGGTCATGCTCATCCGCCGGATCCTCCCGTGTCAACAACGGGATTTAAACTTGTGGGAGTTCGACCCGGCCCAGCACCAGACTCTGAGCGAGCTCTTCGACACGACGCACAAGGACGTCTGGAGGGTGCTGTTCAAGGGCGCCGAGGTCCCTCCCTCTCTCACCGAGGACCGCAGGCTAAGCGCGAAGTGCCTAGTGCATTCGGTGAGTTCTATACATTTGGTAGGATATTTATTTCCCTATCTTAACCATGTGCGGGGTCTGAGCTCCATGCCTTTGACAAGACTGGGTGGAGACGTCGGGGCAAATTAACTGTCCGGCCCCTCTTCCCGAAGACACTGCGGACGCTCTCCTGAAGGAGATGCTGACTCCGGCTCCTTACAAGGTGCCGGAGAAGACCAAGAAGGCCAAGGGAACCCGAAAGAGTTCCCGATGCCAGGTGTTATCGGACTCATCATCCGATAACTCGGTGATGCACTCCTCCCCCTAAGACGAGGAGGAAGATGAAGATGCTCCCCCTCCAGTCGGGGGAGACAAGAAAAGGAAGGCCGCCCCAACCGGGGGGCCGAAGGGTCCAAGAAGGGAAGGACTCTCCTTCCGGACTACTCCACCACCGCCGCCGAAGGCGAAGACGAGTGGCTGCTCGGGGCCAAGCCCCTGGCGGAGTCATAAGTATTTGGATGCCAGAATAACTCATAGCATACCTTTGTTGCACTGCTTCTCCTAACGCCGAATTATGATAATGCAGACCGCCACGAGCCCGTATCGACGTATCTTCAGACGGCTCCCTGGGCTCGTCGGATATGGATAGCGATCCACTTCTGACCGCCACCTCCCCTTGCCCTACAGACAACGCCAAGGTATTGTCTCAAGAGGCACCGGGTCGAGGGGAGACAGTTCCGGAGGTGCCTCAAGGCGACCTTCCGGATTCCGGGAGTAGAGGGAGCAAGGCTCCCGAGGGCTCCGAGTTCGGCCCTCAGCCGAACACCGCGACGGAACCTCTAGTGGTTCCGGACTCAGGCAGGCGGCCTCCTTCCAAAAGGGGCAAGACACCTGTGCCGGTGACCTCTGTCCATCTAGAGGCACCAGACAGTCTGCTGGGAGCACTTCGCAGCGCTTCCATCGATGAAGAGCACCACACTATTATGAGTGCGGTGGTCCACAAGGTTCAGTCTGCCAAGAGCGGACTGACTGAAGCCTATGCCAGCCTTCTAACAGGCTTTGAGGTAGGTTTTTGAAATATAGGAAAAATATTACCGCATAGATAGTAGCCCCTGATGCTCTGTTCGGTGTTCACAAAGAAAAGCCAAACATAGGATCAAACAATATCGCAGGAGTCTAATATAAGTATGTCTATATGCGTATGCAGGCTTCGCTGCTGGCCTCTGCCCCACTGACAGTGGAGGTCGCCGCACTGAAGCAGGACCTTAAAGGGTCCAAGGACGAGCTCGGCCTTGCCAAGAGGCAGCTCGAGGAGAACAAAGGTAAGTAGTACCTAGTCTATCGATATGTATAAAAAGAATGCGATTGCAAAATGATAGGATCATCGTAAATTTGCTAGGGGCCACGACCGAGGTGGCAACCCTGAAGCAAGTGCTATCCGAGGCCGAAAACAAAGCGGCCAAGGAGCGCACCGAGCGGGAAAGGCATGAGGCTCGGGTGGGCGAGGTGCAGCAAGAGCTCCACGCTCTCGTGACGAAGCACGAGGCGTTGGAGCTTGACTTGAAGACACGAGAGTCCGAGCTTGCCACGGCCCTCGAGAGTGCAAAGAATGCCAAGGCTGAAGCCTGAAAGGCCGTCTAGGAGATTGATGCGATGAAGAAGATAGCGGTGGGTAAGGCATTCTATATGCAAAGCAAGCATGTGAAAGTAAATTACTTGTTACTTACTCGAATCCGGAGCTCTCCAGGAGCATTCGCAGATTTTCCCCACAGCGTGTCGGATGCAGCACAGTTTTACCAGGGCGAGGAGGGAAGCTCAACGGATAAGCTGTTTTGGTCTCAGTATACTGGGAGCGAACACCCGATGCCTCTGAGCGACCAGCTGAAGCAACTGGTCGAGCTGCACAAGGCGGCCGAACAGGCCATGAAGGGCTTTATAGTCCGGATGTGGCCTGGCGACGCCCTTCCCAACAGCTACTTCGGCCTGGTGAGGCGGCTTGTGGATGCCTTCCCACGGCTGGAAGTCGTCAAGCGGTCCGTCTGCATCGAAGGTGCACGCCGGGCTTT
Organism: Triticum aestivum; assembly: GCF_018294505.1. Taxonomy (NCBI): domain Eukaryota; kingdom Viridiplantae; phylum Streptophyta; class Magnoliopsida; order Poales; family Poaceae; genus Triticum; species Triticum aestivum. The sequence goes on along the minus strand of NC_057800.1, from coordinate 508,926,337 downwards.
CGCCTGTGTGAAGGTGCAATGGGCTAAGATGGACGCCGTGAAGCTGGTGAAGGAAGGGCCACCACAGGGCAAGGAGCATCGCCACCCCGAGATGTACTATGAGGGTGTCTTGAAGGGTGCCCGTCTCGTAGCAGACGAGTGTACAAAAGATGTAATTTTTGAGTAAACTTGCTCGTGTGATCCTGTATTATGAAAACTTGTTCATATGCGCCATTCAATGCTTGTATGAATTTAAAATATTGCCTTCTGTTCGTCTGTTTATCAAATCTGAGAGATGGCTAGTTGTCGGCTTCTGCCCCCACGCCACTAGTGCTGGGGTGTTCGGGATAAACCTGAGCACTCTTGTTCCCATTGCTGGGTCCTTCGAGGGAGGTGCTCAGCACAACGAACAAGGCAATCAGACCATAATGCGTTATCACTCTCACTTAGCTATAGAATTCTATAATTTTAAATTCTGGTGAAGCCCCTATGAGGGAGTCTTGGATTAGGGGGTGTCCGGATAGCCGGACCATACCTTCGGCCGGACTCCTGGACTATGAAGATACAAGATTGAAGACTTCATCCCGTGTCCGGAAGGGACTTTCCTTGGCATGGAAGGCAAGCTTGGCGATACAGATATGTAGATCTCTGTCGGATTTCGGGTTCCGGCAGACCCTTGAGGTTCGAACACTGGGGTGCACGTGGAGATTTCGCCTCCTACCTAACTGCACTCCTCCGCCTCGCTAGGATCTATACTATGGAAAGAACAACACAAGAGACACAGGGTTTATACTGGTTCGGGCCACCGTTGTGGTGTAATACCCTACTCCAGTGTGTGGTGTGGTGGATTGCCTCTTGGGCTGATGATGATGAACAATACAAGGAAGAACAGCCTCGCGAGGGTCTGTTCTTGGCTGGGGGGCATGAACTGCAGGGAGGAGTTCAGTCACCCTTCTCTCTCTCTTTCTCTCTGATCGGAACCCCTCTCTAAAGAGCCTCCTCCTTCTCAGCTGCCCCCTCTTGCGGGTGGCTGATCCTATTTATAGAGGCCCTGGTCCTCTTCCCAAATATCGAGCGGGAAGGGAGCCAACAATGGCGGGCTAATTTGAAGGGGGACAGCTAGCATCAGCTATCCTGACAAAAGTAGTCTTCGCCTGCGTAATGCTCTGGTGATGACGTCATCTTGGGCTCCACGATGACCTCCGTCTCGTAGTCCTCCTGGTCTTGGTCTCATTGCACCGAAATGGCAACCTTTGCCTGATGCCTCGGTACTCCGCGGCTGTGCTTGCCCCCTTTGCACCAAAGAGGAAAGGAGAACACTGCGCGGGCTGGCACCCGCCTGGCGCCCTTGGTCGTCATGGCTTGTGTCACGCGCACCTCGTGAGGTACCCCGCCTTGGTCTCTCCGCCTCCGCATGAGCTAGCCTGATGAGGCCATGCCTGAGGAAGCTCCGCGTCGTCCGCCCCGTGAGGCTTGGCCCCTCGCGAGGGTCTTGGGTTTGTGTTGGTGAAGATGGGCCGCGCTGGGCCCCCCTTTGAGCCATGCCGCAGGCCGCAGGTAGGCAAGTCTGGGGACCCCCATTCCCAGAATGCCGACAGTAGCCCCCAGGCCCAAGGCGCGCCCAGACTTGGCCGTGCAGGGAGGCGGAAGGGCAAGAGCGAAGCGCTGCGGGCCCTAATAGCCTGCGGCCTTGGGCGTCGCGTGGCGGTTGATTGGACGTGGGCGCCTTAGCAACCGCGCGAGTTGATAAAGGAGCGGCATCCACCTAGGCTTTGCTTCTTGCTTTCCCCGGTTGCTGCTCAGATCCCCTTTCTTGCACCTCTCCTTCCTTCCTCCAAAATTTCTAGATCCACTCCGACCGTGTGACCTAGGAAGCCATGGCGCCTTATCAGCCCCCGGCCGTAGCTTGGTACTCGTCTGCCCTGGACCCGCCGAACGTGTCGGAGGCGAGCCTTGCCCGGTTGCGCCGGATGGCGATGGCACGGGGCATCGACGGGGCGAAGGTGTTTAAAGCCGGCTCCGCCACCCCTGAGGGTCAAGGGAGCACCTTCTATCCGCTCTTCGTAAGTGCCATTGCTGCTGGCCTGGTGCCTCCCTTCTCCGAGTTCTTCTTCTCTGTCCTCCGCCACTATAAGCTACAAGCCCTGCATCTCCACCCCAACTCCGTCCTTCTCCTGGAAATCTTCGCCTATTACTGCGAGGCTCGCGTAGGGGTGCAGCCCTCAGTGGCCTTGCTGCGCCACTACTTCTACCTCCGGACCTCTCGTGGTACTGCTTCCGCATGCGCGAGCTTCGTCGCGTACGGTGGCGCCATTGCCATTTCGAACCCCGGGAAAAGGATTGAGGGCTTCAGGAGCAAGTGGGTCTTGGTGGATGCTAGGCGCATCCACCCTTGACTGATCTTGCCCATGGAGCAGCCCACGAGCTCCAGCGATTGGGGTCGAGCGGAGCTCACGGACCCCCACGCGAAGCTGATGTTGGAGAAGATGGACGCGGATCTGAGGCCGGCCAATATGGTAGCGGCGAAGCTGACCGGCGCATCGCTGCTGAGGGAATTCCTGGAGCACCAGCTGGCTCCGCTTCAGCAGTACTCACTTCTGATGTGGAAGCCTCGTTCGAGCCCCGCGGCCTTAGCCGACGGAGATCTGGCTGCGGTCCTCCAATCTCTGGTCGGGGGCGATGTGGCGAGGTTGGCGGGTGCTCCTACGCCCTTGTTCCTCCGTGACGACTGGGAGCAGGTAGTGGAGTCCATGCCCGTCTTCAACGGGGATGGGCCCGTGCCCATGGAAACTCCCGAGGAACCGGTGGACGTGCCCTCCGATGACTCCAACGAAGAGGAGGAAGGAGGGGAGCAGGAAAAAGGGCCTGACTATGAGGTGACTGATGGAGAGTCGAGGGCTCCCCTCCCCTGGCGCAGGTCCCACGTTCTCCGCCTTTCTCCGAGCGATGACGACGAGGATGACGACGAAGACGATGACGAGGACAATGATGAGCAGGATGGCGGGAGCTCGCCCCCGATCCCGAAGAAGGACAGGACCGGGCTGATCTCCCGCGGGTCTGCCCCGGCCCCGGGGCGGACCACAGACGCACCTTCCGCCTCCAAGCTTCCCGAGGTTGACCCTTCCAGCCGGCTTTCAGGCTTCAAATTTGGCCGAAGGCCGCTTGAGCTCACTGGCGGCGACCCGTAAGCTTTCGATTCTTGTCTTTATTTCTTGCTCTGCTTCTGAGGCTTAACGTCCACATCTCTTGGATAGGCTGGCACCCGCAGCAAAGAAGCCGAAGGGAGCTCCCGAGGTTCCATCCGTGGCAGCGCCTCTGCCCGCGAAGGAGGGTGACCGCAACGCACAGGCTTCTCCTGCCCGGTCGTCCTCGCAAGGCCTGGCTAGGCCGGCTGGGGCGAGCTCAGCCCCCACGGCCCAAGTGGCTCCCGAGGTGCTCTTGCCTGTCGCCGCCACTACAGCTGTCGGGGCGCGACAGACTCCGCCTCAGGGTGCTGTGGCCGTGCTGCCGCCTTCTCCTCCTACTCCACCGGCTGCTGTCTCTCCGACTCCTTCTGCCGTTCTGGATTGTGCTGTTGCTGAGCTGGACCGACTGCGGCAGGATCTTCTTGGCGTCGACCCCCGCTTGGTGGTCGGGCGCTTGGAGCTGGCTTCTTGACGGGTTCACTCTGACGCTTCGATTCGGGCGGCACTGGTCCAGGCCTCGACGGCATGCGACGAGGAGATGCAGGCCGTCCTTGAGGCGAAGGCTGCTCGTGATGCAGCCCAGGGGGAGGTGGTCGACGTCCGTGGACGTTGCAAGGTGCTGGAGGGCGAACTACAAGATTTGCGGGACCAGCTCGAGAACGAGGTCCGCCTTCGCCAAGTGCAGGAAGAAGGCGTGAAGGCTCGTGAGGCGGCTATTAAGGAGAGGGAGGTCAAGCTCAGGAAACGCCCCGACCGCCTAGGTGCGCCGGAGCAGGAGTTGGGGGCGAGGAAGGCCAAGCTGGACGACGAGGCCCTGGTTCTCGCCGAGGACCGCGTGGCCTTCACGGAGATGGAGGCGAGGGCTCGCTCCTCACCGAGGATGCTTTATGACAGCGGCCTGGAGAGCCCACTGGCTAGCGCCGAGGACGGCCCCGCCAAGCTGCTTCCCTTCCTGGTTCGCGCTCTTGAAGATGTCGCCCTTGGCCTTGGCCCCATGGCCGAGGCCGAGGCGCGTGTCCTGTCTTCTGCAGCACTGATGCGGGTCCTCACCCACATCTACCTTCGCGATCCCGGTGTCGACCTCAACAGCCTGCTGGAGCCAGTGATTGGCGAGCGTGCCGCTGCCGCTGCCGAGGCCGTGAAGGGTCGCGCAGAGGCCCTGCTGGGGAAGTTCCGGGCCTTCAGCACCAAGCCGAAGCAAGGCGCTGCCGACCCCACCGCTCCATGAGGCGTACCCAATCCGCGCTGCTCCATCGCCGACAAGTGACTCCGTCGTGGCTCCTGCCCTGCCTTTAATTCCTGCACATGTATCATGCCTCGGGGAGGCGTTTAAACTTGCGTTTGGCATTGAGATAACAGTGTGGACTGTAATGTTTGCTTTTGAATTCCTTGAAATTTGCACCTTTCCTTCCTACTTGCTTATGTTCTACGCCGGCAGAGCCCGGCCCCGCGCATGCCTCACCCAGCGTTGGTCCCGACCGGAAACCAGGACGGGGCCAAGGAGTGAGGGGCCACGTGACAAGTTAGGCTCCTGAGTCGCGATGCTCAGGAGTCCCCCTTGGCGCACGAACAGCAAGTAGGGAGGTGTGATGCGGGTGGATCTACCGTTCTACGTCTGCAGAGCCCGGCCATGCGCGTGCCTCACCCAGTGTTGGTCCCGACCGGAAACCAGGACGGGGCCACGGAGTGAGGGCTACGTGACCAGTTAGGCTCCTGAGTCGCGATGCTCTGGAGTCCCCCTTGACGCTCAAACGGCCTTCGTACCTTGGCTCCGCTCGGGGAGAGATGCGCGACGACCAGGCCCGTGGGGACCTGGCTGGGCGGCGTGCGTCTGGGTGTGACCCAGGCGCAGCCCCCGTGCCCAGCCCCCTCGCGTGGCACTCCCGAGGGGAGGCGTTACGATGAGGCTAGACACTGAGCTCTGGGCTCCCTGAGGTTGATGCGGCCCGAGGGCCACCCTTAGTTGTTTATCACCAGCGCGGAGCATAGCGCTTCCGTATGTGTATGGGCATAGCCGCTCCTCGGCAGTGTCGTCAGCCAGCGCGGAGCATGGTGCTTCCACTGGTACGTGGGGGGGCCTCCGGGAGGAGCCCCCGGGGCGTGTACTGCCCCGCCCTGACACGTGGCTGGCACGGTAGGGCCTGGCGAGGTGTATCTGGGCACCCGTGAGCCAGTGCAGGACTCACGGGGCCCTACCTCTAGGCGGGTTGCGCCTGGCACTGGGCCTTATCTTGTGATGTGTCCCTGCAAATTTGTTTAGATGTCGGCACTCTACGTCCTCGGGTCCCGGCCCTCGAGCTGGTCTCAGCCGTCACTGGTATGCCAGGTCGCGATGCCATGGACAAGGCCAGAGGGTGAGGGCTGGAGAGCCAGTAAGAGCCCTGAGTCGCGATGCTCAGGTACCCCCCCTTTAACGTGCAAGTGGTCGGCATGGAGAAGAAGAGGTGCCATGGGCCGGCATCAAATAATCAAGCATGGTGGGTCTAATGCATAACCGGAAATAAACGCAAATGGGATACATGCCGCTGGGCCTGGCCCGAGCGGCTTGGGGATCATGCAACCTGAGGGGCGCCCCCAACAAGGTAAGCTAACAACATGAAATAAAAAAGGGATACACGCCGCAGGGACGGACCCACGCGACCTGGGAATAATGCAGCCCTGGGGGGCGCTCCCAGCTGGAAATGAAACTCGAAAGATGTCACCTGATGATGTTGAGGACGAAGGAGCGTTGGTGTAGCAGACTCGGTGGGCTGCGGGAGCCGATCCTCACGAGCCCCTAGGCCCAGGGGCCTCGGGAGGATCCAGAGGCGCTGGCGGCTCCTCGCGGGTCATCTCCATCCTTGCCAGGGCTGCGGAACGCCTGGCCTCTCGTGCCTCCGTGATGCCCCTCATGAGGCGCTGGTGCGTGTCAGCCGCGTTCGGCAAGCCGTAAGGCATGCGAACGTAGTTGTAGGGTGGGCCTCCGCAGCGCCCCACTCGCGAGGGCCAGAGGCGCTCCAGAGAGGCGACTCGGTTGAGCCCTGGTATGTCGATGCAGACGTGCAGCCCACCATCCTCACCTGGATGGGGAGCCACTGCTGGTAGGTGGCGGCCGCCTTTCATGACTCTTGACTCCTGTAGCTCCTGAATGGCCTTGCTGACGAACTCCTGAGGGTCTGGATCTCCTTGCCTTGCTCCTTCTTGAGGGAAACGTGCTTCGAAACACGCCTCCATGTGGTGCCCAAGCGCCTCCCTTGTGACCCTAGCTAGGTCAGTGGCCCTCCAGGGGAGAGCCCCCGAGCCCTGCCTGAGGAGGGCGCCGGGTGCACTTTCCTAAGCGATGGAAGGAGGTTCCCCCTGGGCAGGCGCGGGCCCAGAGGGGCCTGCCTCCTGAGTGGTCGGGCCGGACGATGTCTTCTTCTTCTTAGGGGCGGTCTCGGGAGGCCTCCTGCTTCCGTGATCCGGGTCTTCCAGTGACGCGGCCTGAAAAGCTCGTTCCAGGGAACACACCACGTCCTTCTCTTCACAGGGCACCGTGATGACTCCGCCACTTCCTGGCATCTTGAGGACGTTGTAGCCGTGGTGAGTTACGGCCATGAACTTGGCCAGCACTGGGTACCCAAGGATGGCATTGTACGGCAGGCGAATGTGAGCGACGTCGAAGTCGATGAGCTTGGTGCGGTAGTTGTCGCGTGCCCCGAAGGTGACAGGGAGGCGGACCTGCCCAATCAGGACCGTGGAGCCGTCGATGATACCAGAGAAAGGCTTGGTTGGCTGAAGCTGGCTGTAGGGCACTTGGAGGTTGTTGAATGTTTCCACGGATAGGACGTTGAGCCCTGCCCCGCCATCGATGAGGGTCTTGGTGACCACCACGTTGCTGGCGATTGGGGAACAAAGCATCGGGAGGACTCTGGCTGTAGCCGCACACTTGAGCTTATCTGCTGAGCTGAACGTGATGGCGCACACCGACCACCTGAGAGGGTGCGTGGCTTCGAGCTTGGGGAGGACTGCGTTCACTTCGCGGGCGAACTTCTTGAAGATGCACTGAGAGGCTGGGGCTTGTGCCCCGCCCAGGATGCAGGCGATCGCGCGTGGCTCCTGGAAGCCCCCAGCCCCCTCGTCCTGGTGGCGGTCCTCGTTTCTCCTTGGTTGCGGCGGCAGTAGTGGGAGGTCTGCGTTGCCTTGCGGGCGATCCTCGCGAGGCTGATCCCTCCAGACTCCCTCGCGAGGCGGGTCTTGCCAGCGATCCTCGCGAGGTTGATCGCGCCACCCTTGGCGCGGGCCACGGTCTTCCCAGCGTCCTGCGTTCCTTCCTCCTCCTCGACCGTAGCCCCGATCACCGCGGTTAGGGCGACGACCGATCCTTCCTTCTCGCACAGCTCGGAGCTCTTGACATTCGTTGGTGTTGTGGGTGTGGAGGTCGTGGTACACACAGTACCGGCTGCCCTTGGAAGGTTCGGGCTGATCTCTGCCCCGCTTGGTGTCTGGTTCTGCCGCGAGCACGGCAGCCCCCTTGCGCTTCACATCCTTGGCCTTGGGCTTCTTCTCTTCTGGGTCTGCGGCAGGCAGCTCGAGGGGGAGAGACGCCCTTCCTCGGCCCTGGCGCACTTGGTTGCCAGGTTGAACAGCTCCAAGGAAGTGCACAGGTCTTCATGCAACGCCAGCTCCTCCTTCATCTTGACGTCGCGCACGCCGTCGGAGAAGGCCGAGATGATGGCCTCCTCAGTCACCTTGGGAATCTTGAGGCGTGTGTTGTTGATGCGGCGCATGTCGCTCACGGCGGGTGGCTGGTCACGAGTGCCTTGGAAGTTGGTGATGAAGCGGGTGCGCATCTCGTCCCAGGAGGAGATTGTGCCTGGAGCCAGATTCAGGAGCCAGGTGCGGGTCCCATCCTTGAGCACCATGGGGAACTAGTTCGCCATGACCTTCTCATCTCCGTTGGCAGCTTCGATGCCCAGCTCGTAGAGCTGGAGGAACTCCGCAGGGTCAGCCGTGCCGTCGTAGCAAGGAGGCAAGTCTGGCTTCAACTTGCCGGGCCACGCGACGCTGCGTAGCTCGGCGGTGAAGGCGCAGCAGCCTGCTGTGGCCAGAGGAGGGCTTGGATGACGGGGAGCTTGGTCTTGCATGTCCCCACGTGCTGCATCTGGGAGCAGCACGGGGTCTTGACGCGCGGGAGCAGGAGCATGGTCGCGACGTGCTGGAGCAGGGAGCGCCCGGGCAGCTTCTTGCGGGCGAGGGACTTCTTGACAGCTCTGCTCTTGCCGCGCTGGCACCTGACGGAGCGGGTTCCTCCCAGGGGCCACGTGCCTTGGAGCCATGGCGCCTTCCTGAGGAGGAGGCAGCCGGGGCGCCGCCGGAGCTTCATCGCCTGCGCGGGGCGGGGTGCGGTGCAGCAGAACGGACGGCGCAGGAGAGCCCCCTGCGGCGCGGACGAGCTTGGCGACGCGGTCGAGCCATTCTTCGTAGACGTCGTCGACGGGACGGTAGCGCAGGAGCTCGTTTGCCGCGATGAGTGCAGCCCGAGCCTCCATGGGCGCGCGGAGCGCGCGGGACGAAGAACTAGCTAGGGTGAGCGAGGGAGTTGCGGTGCGGCCGTCTTGCCGCACGGACGGATGCTGGGACGATGCTTGCTGCTCGTCCCCCACCGGGCCGGTGGCGGCGTTGACGGCAGGTGACGGGGAACGGCGAGGACGCTCGCCGATAGGGGCCGTCTGGGCGACGTGGGAAGCGAGTGCGGCCCGGTGCTCGGCGCGGGCCCGACGAGTGTCAGACATGGGCGTGATGGTCGGAGGAGAACGGGGTGGTGGAAGACAAATCCCGGCGCACCTCTACCTGGCGCGCCCAATGTCGGATTTCGGGTTCCGGCAGACCCTTGAGGTTCAAACACTGGGGTGCGCGCGGAGATTTCGCCTCCTACCTACCTGCACTCCTTCGCCTCGCTAGGATCTAAACTATGGAAAGAATAACACAAGAGACACAGGGTTTATACTGGTTCGGGCCACCGTTGTGGTGTAATACCCTACTCCAGTGTGTGGTGTGGTGGATTGCCTCTTGGGCTGATGATGATGAACAATAGAAGGAAGAGCAGCCTCGCGAGGGTCTGTTCTTGGCTGGGGGGCATGAACTGCAGGGAGGAGTTCAGTCACCCTTCTCTCTCTCTTTCTCTCTGATCGGAAGCCCTCTCTAAAGAGCCTCCTCCTTCTCAACTTCCCCGTCTTGCAGGTGGCTGATCCTATTTATAGAGGCCCTGGTCCTCTTCCCAAATATCAAGTGGGAAGGGAGCCAACAATGGCGGGCTAATTTGAAGGGGGACAACTAGCATCAGCTATCCTGACAAAAGTAGTCTTCGCTTGCGCAAAGCTCTCGTGATGACGCCGTCTTGGGCTCCACGATGACCTCCATCTCGTAGTCCTCCTGGTCTTGGTCTCGTTGCACCGAAATGGCAACCTTTGCCTGATGCCTCGGTACTCCACGGCTGCGCTTGCCCCCTTTGAACCAAAGAGGAAAGGAGAACACTGCGCGGGCTGGCACCCGCCTGGCGCCCTTGGTCGTCATGGCTTGCGTCACGGGCACCTCATGAGGTACCCCGCCTTGGTCTCTCCGCCTCATCGTGAGCCAGCCTGAGGAGGCTGTGCCTGAGGAAGCTCCACATCATCCGCCCCGCGAGGCTTGGCCCCTCGCGAGGGTCTTGGGTTTGTGTTGGTGAAGATGGGCCGCGCTGGGCCCCCCTTTGAGCCACGCCGCAGGCCGCAGGCAGGCAAGTCTAGGGACCCCCGTTCCCAGAACGCCGACAATCTCCTACCATTGTAACCGACTCTGTGTAACCCGAGCCCTCTTCGGTGTCTATATAAACCGAAGGGTTTTAGTCCGTAGGACGAACAACAATCATACCATAGGCTAGCTTCTAGGGTTTAGCCTCCTTGATCTTGTGGTCGATCTACTCTTGTACTACCCATATCATCAATATTAATCAAGCAGGACGTAGGGTTTTAACTCCATCAAGGGCCCGAACCTGGGTAAAACATCGTGTCCCCTGCCTCTTGTTACCATCCGCCTTAGACGCACAGTTCGGGACCCCCTACCCGAGATCGACCGGTTTTGACACCGACATTGGTGCTTTCATTGAGAGTTCCTCTGTGTCATCACTTTTAGGCCCGATGGCTTCTCCGATCATCAACAGCGATGCAATCCAGGGTGAGACCTTTCTCCCCGGACAGATCTTCGTATTCGGTGGTTTTGCACTGCGGGCCAATTTGTTTGGTCATCTGGAGCAGATCGAAAGCTACGCCCCTGGCCATCAGGTCAGATTTGGAAGTTTGAGCTACACGGCCGACCTCCGCGGAGACTTGATCTTCGATGGATTCGAGCCGCAGCCGAGCACGCCGCACTGTCACGATGGGCATGATCTAACTCTACCGCCGAACAGTGCCCTGGAGGCCGCACCTGCATCAGCTCCGACCCTTAATTCGAAGCCAACTGCGCCAATCGAGGATGGGAGGTTGGACACTGCCTCGGGGGCTGCAATCTCTACAGCGATCGAGCCGAACACCAGCCCTATTCTCTGCGAAGCCCGTGACTCCGAGGAGCCGGACTCCTCTCCAGACTCCGAGCCCTCCGCGCCCCTACCGATCGAACTCGATTGGGCACCGATCATGGAGTTCACCGCCGCGGACATCTTTCAACACTCGCCCTTTGGCGATATTCTGAATTCACTAAAGTCTCTCTCTTTATCAGGAGAGCCCTGGCCGGACTATGGTCAGCAAGGTTGGGATGCAGATGATGAAGAAATTCAAAGCCCACACACCACCCACTTCGTAGCCACTGTCGATGATTTAACCGACATGCTCGACTTCGACTCCAAAGACATCAACGGTATGGACGCTGATGCAGGAGATGATCAAGAACCAGCGCCTATAGGGCACTGGAAAGACACCTCATCTCATGATGTATACATGGTGGATACACCCAAAGGAAGCAACAACGAGGAACACAGGGATGCAACGAGGGATCGTTCACTCGAAAAGCAATCAAAGCGGCGACGTAAGCGCCGCTCCAAGCCCCGCCTGGACAGAGACAGCAGCCATACAGACCTAGCCATAGAGCAAGACGAGCCGGCAGACGATGAACATGCCTTCGAGCAACCGTCCAAACAGGGCAACTTGGATAAACAAACCGAACACCCCATCCCCGGCGAAAACAACAGTCCGGACGACCTTACGCCGGATAGGCTCATAGAACAGAAGAACCTCCACAAAAGGCTCGTCGCCACTGCGCATAGCCTGAAAAAGCAGAACCGGAAGCTCAAAACTGTGGAAGATGCACTCAGAATCAGATGGAGCAAAGTACGCAACACCGCAGACAAATATGGCGGCAGTCGCCGCACGAAAAGCTATCCAAAGCGAAAGCTACTACCTGAATTTGACGAGGAGGCCTTAGAGCCCCCGCAGTCAAAAAATAGGAAAGCCACCCGGTCGGATAGACGACCGCATGGCCAGCATGGAGCGGCAAGTGGCACCGCACACAAGCCGGCACGCGATCCACCAAAGGATCCGCATCAAAAAGATGGCCCAGCTAGATCTATCTACGGGCCAAGAAAGCAAGCTCTAGTAAGCAATGCAACACAACAAATATCCGAACATCATGGCACACCCAAATACAGGGGTGCCGCACACCCCCTATGTTTCACCGATGAGGTGCTGGACCATGAATTTCCAGCGGGATTCAAGCCCGTAAACATAGAGGCGTACGACGGAACAACAGACCCTATTGTCTGGATCGAGGATTATATCCTCCACATACACATGGCCAGAGGAGATGACCTCCACGCCATAAAATACTTACCCCTCAAGCTTAAAGGGCCAGCCCGACATTGGTTCAAAAGCCTTCCTGAAAACACCATTGGAAGTTGGGAAGAGCTTGAGGATGCTTTCCGGGCAAATTTACAAGGGACCTATGTTCGCCCTCTGGATGCAAACGATATCAGTCACATAACTCAACAGCCCGGAGAGTCAGCCCGGAAATTCTAGAACAGATTTCTTACTAAAAAGAATTAGATAGTCGACTGTCCGGACGCCGAAGCCCTAGCAGCTTTTAAGCATAACGTTCGAGACGAATGGCTTTCCAGACACCTCGGCCAAGAAAAGCCAAGAACAATGGCCGCATTAACAAGCCTCATGACCCGCTTTTGCGTAGGAGAGGACAGCTGGTTGGCAAGATGTAGCACCAGTGACCCAAGTACATCCGAAGTTAGGGATGGAAACTGAAAACCCCGACGCAGCAAGGACCAACGCTGGAATAAGAGAAACAGCCCAAAGAGCACGGCGGTCAACGCCGGATTCAAAAGCTCGCGGCAAAATCAGAGAAAGTCGCCCCTCAAGGATAACAGGGCTATCCAACTTAAACAAAATCTTGGACAAGATATGTCAAATACACAGTACTCCTGGGAAGCCTGCGAACCATACCCACAGAGATTGTTGGGTTTTCAAGCAATCCGGCAAACTCAACACCGAACACAAGGGGCTCGACACACCAAGTGAGGACGACGACGAACCCCACAAGCAGAGCACCAGGAAACAAAAGGATTTCCCACAAGAAGTCAAAACAGTAAACTTACTTCACGTGACGAACAGAATGGCGCCAACAGAGATACGCGCCACACGGCCTATCCCAAAGGAGTCTCGCCAATGGTTGTTAAAACCGATCACCTTCGACCATCAGGATTACTCTATAAGTATCCGGAATGTAGGCTGGTCTACCTTGGTATTAGATCCAATAATCGGCGGACTCCACTTTACAAATGTCCTGATGGACGGCGGCAGTGGTCTAAACCTGCTATACCAGGACACAATCCGCAACATGGGGATAGACCCAACAAAAATTCGCCATAGCAAAACCTCCTTTCAAGGGGTAACGCCAGGCTCGGACGCCCGTTGCATGGGTTCTCTCCGGCTAGAAGTTATGTTCGGCTCCCCCGATAACTTCCGTCGCGAACAGCTAACTTTCCACATCGCCCCATTCTCAAGTAGCTATCAAGCACTGCTAGGACGCGAAGCTTTCGCCCGCTTTAATGCAATACCGTATTATGCATCTCTTATGCTTAAGATGCCCGGTCCACGAGGCATCATCTCATTAAAGGGAAAACATTGAGTGTTCCTCCCGTGCGAAAGACAGCGCGGCTGCCTTGACAGCCCCACAATAAAGCGGCTTCACCAGCCAAAGCACCTAAACAGGCCGTCAAGACCACGAACACAGCTAGACGAGTTCGGCATAAACATACAATTGATACAGGCTTAATAGCCATATACCCCTGTACTACGGGCTCCGCGCATATAAAACAAGAGACAATAAAGCTCAATTTTATCCATTTCGATTTATACTTTTTTATTTAGTATAACTCCTGTTTGGCACGATCTTTCTTCAACTAAGTTCCTCTCTTTTGCAGATGAACACCGTGCTACGCCCGTCCAGGATACGGCACAATGGAGACACAGGCGTAGACGTGCAGCAGGGACCCGTTCCAAGGATTCTTTTCAGATTAAAACCCTGCATAAACCTTTTTTACTGTCTCTTGTTGATACACATCCCCTGGTTTCTTGGTATGACCAAGGAGGAGGTTGGCGTTTTGGCATGTGGCCACGTCAGAGTTTTGCGCGTACCTGGACATTAGGGGCTTATTACTAAGGGTGTTATCCCGCCCGCCCTCATAAAGACTGAATACCTTAGGGAGTGTTCGGTGTCGCGAGTTTGGCCTTATATGCATCAGCTCCGAATCATGTCTTTGGTTAAATGTTGGGTTTGCCCGGCTCCTGTGTTTTGCTACCTTACATTCCGCTCTATCGGCTAAGGCGGCACCAGGAGAACTACTACGATTGTGCCCCGGTTCGGCCAGGCGAGCACCTCAGTAGAGAAAGCCAAAAACCGACTGTCATGATATAGCGTGAGACTGGTCAACCACTCGATGACTTACCGGAATCTTTAGGATTCCTCCGCATTAATGAAGGGCCGCTTCCCGGCCAGGCACATACGCGCCCCGAGTTCGGGCGAGCGCAGGCGCCACCAGGGGCTATATAAGTAGCCTCACTGTCAAACTCCTATGGCTAAGTGAAAGTGATAAAGCATCATAGTCCGATTGCCTAGTTCGCTGCGCTATCACCTCCTTTGTAGGACCAAGACGTTGGATCAAGTGTGACAATGCGCCTTCTACGAACACCCCCGCATTATGTGCGTGGGGGCTGAAGCCGACGACTGCCATCTTTCAGATTATATATACATATATGTTAAACGGCAGCACAGGAGGTATTATAATACTTGCAGGCACAAGTATAAAAAGCTTCTACAATTTATCAAAATATTGTCTTACAATAATATATGCTATTCAAATATAGTATCCTTCGAGCACTGCGTCTCTATTAAACGAGCGCCTTGCAGAACTTCCTTGAAAATAGTGCTCGGCAGGTACTCGGCTTCCATCTGAGTCTGGGGATGCAACAGCGGTGGCCTCCATTTCCGCCCAATATGTCTTGACATGGGCAAGAGCCATCCACGCACCCTCTATGCACGCTGACCTCTTCATCGCATTGATATGCGGCGCCGCACCAAGGAACTGCTGCACCAAGTGGAAATAACTTTTCGGCTCTGGCCTCTCTGGCCACAAATGACTCATGACATACTTCATGGCGAGTCCGGACAACCTATTTAGCTCGGCACATTCGGCCAAACGATCAGCTAATGGCAGTGGACGCTCCGGATTGTGGAACTGCGACCAAAAGAGCTTTTCCACTTCGCGATCTTCTTGATCTCAGAAGTGTTTGGCCGCATCTGCGGCACTCGCTGTACAGATAGGTGTCCGCCGTACTCCACATCCAGTCTAACGGAGCATGTTTAGGATCACAGAACTTCCTCCGCAGCATAAAGGGCTTTCCAGCCGCGATCTCTCCGGCCTGACACAGCTCCTCCTTCATAGCTCTCATCGCAGAGCGAGCATCCTAGGCATCGGCAACGGCCTTCTCCAGGTCCGTCTGTTCCGCCTGATCTTCTTTTTCAAGAAGCTTGCAACGGTCAGCAACGCTCTTCAGCTTCACAGCCATCTCGGCCATTTCCTTCTTTCTTCAGCAGTGAGCACCCTGTTCGGCTTTCAGCTCTTCAATTGCCTTTTCGGCAGCCGCATCAGTTTTCCTGGCTTGCTCCTTGGCTCGGGCAAGTTCTGCCCGAAGATTCTCCATGGCAGCAGCACCATCTGCATCAAGCGCACACATTGTAAGATACTGGCATAAAGCTCCTCTTACCAGGTGCCGCCAGAGTAATTACATACCTTGTGCCTCATCAAGCCGCTTATTGACAAGCGCGATGTCGGCATCTGCCACGACAAGTTGCCGCTTTAGCTTGGCAAATTCATCAGTCCGGCTGGCCACCCGACACTTCGCCACCTATGTATGAAGCCGGCATTAGACCTGGGATTATGATCCTCTGCGCGTCGTCACTTTTGACAACACACAGAGTCTCAGGGGCTACTATCTACATAGGGCACATCTTATTTATGCGCAACTGTCCAAAAAGGGTACATTATTTCACGTACCTCAAAACCTGTCAGTAAACTCCTGACAGCCTCGTGCAATCCGCTCTCCGTGGATGAAATCCTCTCAATAACCATACCCATCAATGCATGGTGCTCCTCTGAGATAGATGCTCGCCCTAGCAGATCCTTCAGCTCCTCCGACCGCGCACCAGACGGTGCCGGACTCGTCCGATGGCCCTTTTCGAAGGCCGGACGCGGAGGGCTTTGGGGGGCCATATGACTACCTTCCGGCCCTGTAGGATTTGGAGAAACCCTCCACGACGATACCTCAGGGTTGCCCGCCTCGCAAGGCGGTACAACAGGGGGAGGCGTTCCGCTCTCCATCATCTCCGGAAGAAGATCCCCCGAAGACGAGCTCTGCTGAGAAGGGCTAAGGTCCGAGCTACAAGGTAAATTTTCGATTACTCTTCTCAGATATAACGCAAGGATTTCTCTCGTTTCTTAAAAATAAAAACTCCTCTCTACTTATGACTCGGTGGAGGACTGATCCCCTTGAGGGCACAATTCGGCCGAAGTATCCCCCGGCGCAGGACCCTCTGACAAAGATTTCTTCCCCCGCTTTGAGGCCATGATCTCCGGGTTGTCAGAGGCGGTCCTCTTCTTCCCCTGAGCAGAGGAATTTTCGATTCCTCCCTTTCTGACAACCTCCTTCAAGGAGGCTGTAGCTTCCTTGTCCCCTCCCTCGCTTTCCTCCGAAGGCACAACCTCCAACATCCTAACTAGCATGGGATCCGGCATGGTCTCGGGGAGGGGGGCCGGACACCTGATTAGCTTTGCTTTTGCTATCCACTCCTGTTTAAAGGACAACTCTTTTAGGGGCAATTTTATGACAAATATACGGATAGGGAGTCCGAGCACAAGGCTACTTACTTGAGTATCCGGACGATTGCAGCTCAGACCTGCGTCCTCCGTAGAATCTGGACACACAACTTGTGGTCCGAAGAACAATTTGTACATCTCCACGAGCGTCATGCCAAGAAAATGTTGGAGAACTTGTGGTCCCTCCGGGTTGAACTCCCACAGGTGGAGGGGGCGATGTTTGCAGGGTAGAACTCGGCGAATTAACATAACCTGCGTCACCACGACCAGACTGATGTCTCTTTCGAGGAGATCTCGGATGCGGCCCTGCAACAGGGGCACGTCCTTTGCCGACCCCCAGTCCAGCCCCTTATTGACCCATGATGCCAGTCGTGGCGGGGGACCCGAGCGGAAAGCAGGCAGCGCCACCCACTTGGTGCTCCTGGGAGCTGTGATATAAAACCACTCTCGTTGCCATAAGCTGGACTCCCCTTGAAAAGAGCCCTCAGGCCATGGAGCACCAACATTCTTGCTAATAAAAGCACCTCCGCACTGTGCGTGCCGTCCCTCGACCATCTTCGGCTCTACTTTGAAGGTCTTGAGCCATAGTCCGAAGTGAGGAGTAATACGGAGGAAGGCTTCACACACGACGATGAATGAGGAAATATGGAGGATGGACTCCGGAGCCAGCCCATAATAAAACATGAGCCCCCTCACGAAGGGATTCATCGGGAAGCCTAGCCCCCGAAGGAAGTGAGACATGAACACCACACTCTCACTAGGCTTGGGAGTGGGAATGAACTGCCCTTGAGCAGGCAGCCTATGCCAGATTTCGCCGGTCAAGAACCTGGCCTCTCTCAACTTCAGCACGTCCTCCTCCGTGACGGAGGAGGGCATCCATCGGCCTCGAAGTTTGGAACTAGACATTGTCGAAGGTCCGAAGCGCCTGAAATCTGGAGCCTTGGGTGTTGGAACTCGAGGCGAAGGGCGAACTCATTTGAGATTGAAAGAAAGGAGTAAGGCCTTGGTCTCTTTATAAGAGCACTACTGGAATCAGCTACTTTGCCATCTGCCAGTTCTTTGCCATCAGCTTCCAAAAAGTAGACGGCAAAGAACTGGCTGATGGCAAAGACCAAATTTGCCATCAGCCAGTTCTTTGCCATCTGCTAGCGGACGGCAAAGATTCTTTGCCATCGGCTAGCGGACGACAAAGAGGGAGGGGCCCCACTGACGAGCTGCAAACAAAACCTAACGCCCCCCCTCTTTGCCGTCCGCTAGCGGACGTCAAAGAGCAAGAAGGCGGATGGCAAAGGGTGGCGGACGGCAAAGAGGGAGGGCCCCACGTAACGTTAACGGCCGCGCCCCACACCCCCTCTCTCTCTTTCTCTCCCACCTCTCGCCACCGCCCCGTCGCACCACCCTGCCGCCGCCCCAGCGCCCCT